>NW_015175368.1:948414-966445 GCF_001447785.1 Gekko japonicus
TCCCTCCCTCCCTCCCTCCCTCCCTCCCTCTCTCTCTTCGTTCCCCAGTGCAGGCAAATTGGGTGGAAGCACTGACTTCAAGCTCCTTCAGTGCTAACTCTCTAAGGAAAAGGGAAGGAAAGGAAACCTAGGTGGTAAGGCCAGGTTAGCAGTTTGAAGTCCTTGTCCCAGACCCTCATGTTTCTATGCAGAACTCTTGTGTGTGGGCAGGGGAAACTACCCTTCCTCTCTCTGGTATAGGTGTTGTTATGTATTGAAACTGAATCATTCCAGGTCTGTCCCACCAGAGACTGGCTGAGCTTGAAGCACAAGAACAATAGCCTACCAGGACTCTGAAAGTAACCAATCAAGTAGTAATGTTATGTAAATAGCCTATCATTGGGAGTGGGGTGTATTTGGGTATGGCAATTGAATGCTACTAAACAGAGCTGAGGCTATGGAGTCTTGTTTTTGCTCTTGCTGAAATCACAAATAAAGTCGAGCTGATCACTAGACTTGAACCTGCTCATCCATGGACCCCACTATTTAACAGGTGCCCTCTTCATCTGTTTCACTTCTATTAAGTACCTTGGAGGAACATGACAGCCTCATTCCTGGCTCAAAGGGGGTTGAATGGCTTTTTGCTCCCTTCCCCCCCCATCTCAGGAATTCCCCTTTGAACAGCAAATCATCTTCAGTTACAGTACAGAGGAAACTACTGCCCCCTTTGGGGCTATCCAACATACCCTCTCCCCCCTTGTGCTGTTGTGGGACTGTCTGGCTGTACAAGGAGGTGCAACAGCCGTAACACTTGAAGCCAAATCCTGTTGGTCAGCTGTGTTGCTCTGAAGCAGTAGTAGGGGACTGAAAACAAATCAACCAGTATCATAATGCCCCTGTATAAATTGATGGTGCGGCCTCATTTGGAATACTGTGTACCATTCTGGTCACCACACCTCTGAAAGGATATTATAGCATTGGAAAAAATGCAGGAAAGGGCAACTAGAATTATAAAAAACTTTCCCTATGAAGAAAGGTTAAAGTGTTTGGGGCTCTTTAGCTTGGAGAAACGATGACTGAGGGGTGAAATGATAAAGGTTTACAAGATTATGCATGGGATAGAACATGTAGAGAAAGAGGTACTTTCCTCCCTTTCTCACAAAACAAGAACTCGTGGGCACTCAATGAAATTGCTGAGTGGTCGGGTTAGAACAGATAAAAGGAAGTACTTCTTCACCCAAAGAGTGATTAACACATGGAATTCACTGCCACAGGAGGTCGTGGTGGCTACAAGCATGGACGGCTTCAAGAGGGAATTGGATAAGCATATAGAGTTGAAGTCCATCAGTGGCTATTAGCCACAAGGTATAGGTAGGAACTCTCAGTCTGGGGCAAGTGATGCTCTGTATTCTTGTTGCCTGGGGGGGGCAACAGTGGGAGGGCTTCTAGCATCCTGGCCCCACTAATGGACCTCCTGATGGCACCTGGTATTTTTGGCCATTGTGAGACAGAGTGTTGGACTGGATGGGCCATTGGTCTGATCCAACATTGGCTTCTCTTATGTTCTTATGTTCTTACAGATTTAGAGTCCAGTGGCATATCTTTGCATATCTTGAACATCATCATGTTACATGTTAATTTGCTATTCATTTTCTGACTATAAGTTTGAACTTTACCTGCTATTCCAATATATTTGAAAAAGTGTGCATGCACATGAAAGCTCATACCTTGAATAAACCTTTGTTGGTCTTAAAGGTGTCACTGGACTCTAAATTTCTTCTACTTGAAGCCAAAATTAGAGGAGCTCTGACTTCTGTTGTGTTGCCTTGCGAGAATGTAATAAGTTGCATCCTTTCTAAGGATGTCTTTTGTTTTCCTACAGGGCACGAGGATTCTCACATCTGGCAGCACAAAACAGAGGGGGCAAAAACATTTCCCCATGCTTTCCCCCCAAGCCTGCATTCCTGAAAATGCCATGGAAGCTTTTTTGTGAAAGCAGTTCCAGCCTTCCCTACCCTACCATGCTGGGCATCATTGCCTGAATAATTTCTCTGCCAGCTCAGATCTAGTACTAGAAATGTGCCAGAAACTGTACCCTCTTCTAGATAAGTTTAATGCTCTTCAACCTCCCTCCTATAGCTCTTCCTAATAATTCACAGTTAGTGCTTTTAGAAAAGGAAAATATCCACTGCTATGGTAAGTAGCCTCACAGGTTCTGAAGACTTTACAAGTCCTGAAAATAGGAAGTGTTAACTTTCTATTCTTACACCCTCTACTTCTGCTGTGAAGGAATGGAAAGACACTAGAGGCTTCCAGCAAAATTGTTTTGGATGCTAACTCATCAGGAAACTTCTACTTTGAAATTCTCCACAGGGCTGACAGGAGAACTCACACAACATAACACAATAAATCAATAAGCTTTTAGAGCCTCTTTTAAATGGGAACTATTAATGGCTCAGGACAACATATCGGTAGGGGTGATCTAAAAAGATGCAGGGAGCAAAGAATTAACAAAACAAGACACACATATACAAACTCTATACCCAAACAAATAAATATATCTGACCATAATTCTGACAAAACATCAAATACAAGGAATAAAAAATGCAGGAAGAACAAAGGAAAGAAGATAGCATTAAAATGATAATAAAGTAGACCACAAAACACAATTTTAAAAATCCATGAATGTTATCAACATTATACGTATGTTCTGTATATTTTTGTATAAACACTCATATTTGCTTTATAAAATAAAAGAGAAAATTGCTAGCAGTGTTGCCATGGTTACCACTCTTCAGATATAGCAGAATGGCAGCAGTGTTCTCTGTTTTTTCACATTACAACAATTGAGGTACATGCTATGAACTATTTTTGATGCTTTGTTTCTCACATACAGTACAGTCTGTGCTGTATTCATGCAGTGAAATCAAAGAATTTGTGTTAACTTCACCCATTTGAATCGATCTGGAATACTGGCATTGCCCAAAATATGGTTCATGTTAGAATGAAGGTTTTGTTTTGTTTTGTTTTTAAAGAAAACACAGTAACAATGAGGGCCAGCTCACTGAATAATGAAAATACTAAAGTCAGAATAAATTATCCAAAATATTTTAATGCAATTATTCAGGATTTCTGTTGCAAAAGCACTTCAATATTACTCATTACAGTGCATGCATATATATCCTTTCTGTACATACTTATATGTTTGTTAAAAAGAGCCAATAAGCCTTCACTATACAAATGAAACAGAAATAGTACCCCACAGTAAAATGTTCACATTAAGAGTCATATATCGCACTTACTATGCAATATGCTTCAAAAGACTGGGGAGTGGATAAGGGGTTAAGAGATAGAGTGGGAGGGTAAAGGCAGAGTGGGCTATAGTTACCTATCTGTGCAGGTTCTAACCAAGATCCAAATCTGAAGGTAGGTATTTAGGCAAAAAAATAATAACCCTGTTGTCTTCACTAAGAGCCAAACTAGGCATTGTATTTTTAGTGGGTTGGGTTGAGGGGAGAGGCTGTGGCTCAGTAAAAGAGCCTCTGCTTTCCATGCAGAAAGTGTCTGATTTAATCCCCATCATCTCAAGATTAGAAAAAATCAGGTAATAGGTGACGTGAAAGACCTTTGCCTGAGAACCCGGAGAGCTGCTGCCAGTCTGAGTAGACAATACTGACCTTGGTGGGCTGATGGTCTCATTTAGTAAAAGGCTGGCTCATGTGTTTGAGGGAACCTGCAGGGAATTTCTTTTTAGAGATCAGAGGAAGCCCTTTTCAGCTGGGAACTGTGGCATGGTGGGAGGAGGGGCTCCTGCCTCCCCTCCTCACAGTTTTCAGAAGCTGAAATGGCCCAGGCAGGGCATTATTTACATATTTTTGGAGTGTTTAGAGTATTCCAAAGCTGCGGCTACAAAAGTTATGAAAATAAGTCCCTGCTAGGGACATTTCCAGGAGCTGCAGTGGCTCAAGTGGTTAAGATGCTGAACTGCAGGCTGTGGAACGTCAGTACTTCAGCAGTTTGAGACCCTGGTGCCGCATGATGGAGTAAGCTCCCATCTCTAGTTCCAGCTCCTGCCAACCTAGCAGTTTGAAAGCAAGAAATTGCAAGTAGATAAATAGCTACCACTTCGGTGGGAAGGTAACAGCGCTCCGTGCGCCTTGGTGTTTAGTCATGCCGGCCACATGACCATGGAAATGTTTTTGGACAGCGCTGGCTCTTTGGCTTTGAAACAGAGATGAGCACCGCAACCCTAGAGTCGGATTCGACTGGCTTTCGAGCAAGGGAACCTTTACCTTTACTAGGGATATTTCAGCTTCTGAAAATGGTGGTGGGGAGGAACTTTTCCTCCTCCCATGATAGTTCCAGGTCTGGAAGGGTTTCATCTGATTTTTAAAAGGTCATTCCTTCTTATATTGTCCTCTTCACATTGACATTTTGGGAGCTTCATACAGCAAAGCATTTTGGCCAGGGATACAAAGAGAAGGCAACAAAACTCCAACAGTTCTGGTCAGCCAGGGGGGAGGGGCTTGGATCTGAATTCTGCCCTTGTGTGTTGTTTGGATTTAAAAAGAGTGAAGTAGGCAGGGGCTAGATGGAATGCTTGAGTGTGTGTGTGTGGGGGGGGGTCCTTGAATGCCTGGTGCCCCATCTTGGCAGCTCTGCTTTCCCATCATAGGAATATTTGATAAGTATGTAACATCATTCTTCAGCCAATGGACATGACCAGTTCTTTGCCATCTGTCATTTCAAGTAACATTAGGAATACACATTTTGACATATCCAAGCCAAATATATAATCCAAAAAATAACATCAGTATTTGTATATATATATTCAAGTCTCTGGATGGTATCTAGGATTTTCCAAGATAATGGTAAATGGGTTCTAAAAATTCTGGAAATATTTGGAATTAACCAGGAGTATTGGGAGCCAGAATTTGAAGGTTCTCATGACTTTTTATTTAGAGGGCTTGTGTCTCCCCAGGCTTGGTATTGCCTTGTCAGGTTGATTTGTCTTATATTATGCCCATTTAAGTTGTTTTTGTTGATGCTGTAAAGTTGTGTTCTTTGTTCTTTGTTCAAGTTCTCTTTTGTTAGGTTTGCTTTTTGCATGGATTCTTGTGTTTGAAATTGCTGTAGATTCTAAGGTTGTACCTCAGCTGGATTGCCCCCATAGACAGAGGAAAGAGTCATACAACAGTAGTCAGGAAACTAAAGGCCACTTTATTTATTTACAAAACAATGGCAAGGGCAAGCAGTATGCAGCAGCATGGTCAAGGCCAGGGGTCACTGAAACCCCACCCTTGCCATAAGACGGGCAATGCACCTGGCCCCCGGGGTGTAGCCTGCTGTAAGTGGCTCGAACTTGGGTAGCCCAGCCATGGAATATGCCATGATGACCCCTCACCCACAGCCGCACAGCCTGTGTAGAGGATCCATCCAGGCAATCCAAAAGGCAATCTGCCCTCCTCATTCCTGGCAGCACGGCCACAGTGATGATCCTGACAGACCCCTCTACCCTCCTGGGTTGCTGATTGGTGCTTACCGAGCCACAACAAATTTCCCTTAAACCAAACTCAGCCACCACAAGGGTCAAGCCTCTGTTTAGACCCCTGTGCCCACTAAATACCTAATACTGCCAGCAGCCCTTGCCACAAATCCTGCAGAAAAATATCATTCCCTTTTTCTGACAGGTGAATGTCATCACCCCTGTACAGATCTGAGCAATCAGCCCGAGTTTGGGTGTGTGACAAATACTGGCCTAACCCAACCTTCAAGATGTTCCTAATCTCCCCATTTGCCTTGTGCCGAGCTCTTTCAACTCCCTTGGGATCGAAAGTGCCCTGCAGCCGGCTTCCCTTCCCTGCAAAGCCAAGTACTGAGACAGGGCCAAAACTGGACAGAGTTCCCTATCAGAACAAATACCCAGTTTAATCACAGATCCCTTATGCTTTTGGTCCGTCTTGGAGCTCCTAATGGTAACCTGCACCCCAGCACCCAGAAATTGAATATCACGCACCTGCAAGGCTTCCCCAGACTGGGGAGGCCTATTGTCCTGCAAGCGTCAGCCCTCCAACCTGCCAGAGCTCCTGGGGCATTCTTGCTGGCTGAAGATTGGCCTCTGGTGCAAGGTCATGAAACCTCGCCATCTGTTGGCGAGAGAGAGCGTCAGCTACCCCATTGTTCACCCCTGGCACATGCCTAGCAAAAAACAGTGTATTGAGCTGAAGGCATTGCAGTGTGAAGGCACAGACCAGCCTTATAACCTGTGGCGATTTGGGTGTAAGAGTATTGATCACATGGACCACCACTAAATTGTCACACCAAAAGTGGACAGTGCGTTCTCTCAACTCCTTCCCCCAAAGCCAAACCGCCACTAAGATGGGAAAGAACTCTAAGAATGTGAGGTCCCTGATAACCCCAGCTGAAGCCCATTCCCCCGGCCACTCTTCAGCACATTTTGAGCAGTCCCTTTTAGAATAGGCTGAATAGGAGGCTATTTTGGGAAGGTCTTTGGTGACCATTTTAAGAAGTATTGGTCATCTGCCATTTTGGGAAGGTTCCAGTGGCAGCCATTTTAGGGGTTCATTGAGCGGTGGCCATTTCAGGAGGTACCCAGGGTAGCTGCTTCACCCTGGCAGTTAGGATACAGCTAGCCATAGGATATGGTGTCTATTAAGGGCTAAGGGCAGTCGAAAGGGAAAGGGCCCACCTGACACTCCAGCTACAGTAAGGTAGTTGACCCCCCCCCCCCGGTAGCTTCTTCGTCTGAGGATGAGGCACAGTAGAGGCAGGAAATATTGGCCAGGTTAGCGGCTATGGAGCAAGCTAAGGGAGCAGCATCAACAAACCCTACTGGGGTAGTTGTTAGGTCTGACCAGCACAAGGAGAGTTGTACCGAAAGGAAAAAGTTTCAGGAAAGATGTACTTAAGCGTTTGTCTTCCATTGAGTCTAGGTCTGGCGTCGGTAAGAGTGTTGACGGTGCTGATACGGAGCTGGCTGGGGCATCTGGTTCAGACGTGGGGGATTCGGCAGTGATTATGGCGGCTAATGAGGAGCAACCTGGTCCCAGTGGTAAAGGTGATATGACTTTGCAGCAGACCACATTTTGGCCATGGGGACCTTGGGATCCGCTGGCTGACACAACATCTAATTTCTCTGGCACTGGTCAGTTGACGCCGAGTGTCGAGGCGTCAAGGTAGGCCAGGAACTCCTCCCTCATGCTCAGAGCTCCTCACAAGCCGAGCACGAGACAATGACTGAAAATTGAAGCTGGGGCCAGCCATTAATACAGCGCTGGCCCCACCACCTCAGAGACCCAGCTGCAAATGCAGCCAGACTCCTACCTCCTTTCATTGGAGGCAAAGACAGCTCCCCGCAGGATTCTGTAATTTTACATTTGGTAAGCTAGCAAAAATTTCCTCTTTTGGGTTGGCTTGGGCTCACAGATTTTACATTTCCCCCCCAATAAGAATCAATGGAGGATGGCTAGGGGCACCTCATTCAGGGCCCCATGGAATAGGGCCTCTTGGGCCAATTCAATTGAAATCTGGGGGTTATTTAAAGGATAGGCACCATCAGTCCCTTCACACACACACCCAAATTTCCCATACAGAATAACGGAACCCAAAAATACTGGAGCTACCACAAAAACAAAAATACAAAAACACATATAACTAGTATTTGAAACCAGAGAAACCAAGAATACCAATTTTTGGGGGGGATCCCCAATATCCAGATGCAAAAAATACTTGAAAGGACAAGGATACCATTTGCCATATTCAAGAATCTGAATAGTGTTGATTTTATATGCATATCTCTTCTGTGAGAAGACCACTGTATAAAGATGCTTTTTGCTCTTTACAATACTTTCTATTCTTTCCAGGAAATGAAGTGTTGATTTAGGCATCCACAATGATTATTGTATTGTTCCTGCAGATGAAACAGGACTGATAAATTATTATGAAACACATGGATGAAAGCACTATACTGGATATGCTTAGCATGACACAGAACAGAAAAAGTAAAAAATAAAATAAAATTGGCTACAAATCATAGAGTTTTGCCAGACAGCATCATTGTGGTTTTACTTTATTGTAACACACATCAAAGCTTGCAAACTCATTTTAAAATGCAGCTGGAGTCCAAACTCTGAAAAGAGTTAGAACATTAGTCTGAAATAGCATATAATAAAAAGAAAATGCAGCCTTCTGACTAAGTTACATCATAAAATGTGGTTTATAGTCACCACTCAAAAGCAGGGCATCTGGGTGTTGCAGTCTATAGCATGGACAGGTGCAACATCATTTGGTATACAATGCAACATTTACATAATTATGTAAAATAATTAACGAGATGTGAAGCTTTCTATGATGATCATTTGTTTTTCAAAGCTGATTTGGGAAACCATCTTTAAATTCAGTCTTAAGTAGTGTTCTCTCTAAGCTGAGTTAGTGTGAGCTAGCTCACAGTTTTTTAGCCTCTGGCTCACACATTTTTTTCTGAGCTCGAGAAGGATGGCTCCAGAGCAAACTAATTTATGCAGTAGCCAAGTCGCTTGCTCACAACTTTAATGCCAGTAGCTCACAAAGTAGCATTTTTGCTCACTGGACTCCACAGCTTAGCGGGAGCATTGGTCTTAAGGTGAGTAACTTTACTGGAAATAGTACATAAATTGTAGGACAGACATGATAAGCATAATTCTTTAAGGGGCACCCTTTGTAATTAAAGTCACAGCCTTGCCAAGTCACAGAAAAGAGAGGAAAGTTAACAGGTATATCATGGAGGTGTTTTCTCTTTTATCTGACTTCACTTGTATGTGACATGGCTTATCGGGGTTCATGCTTCTGTGCCTAGTAGTGGGGTCAGAGACAAAAAGGAAACATGCCAACATTGCCCCCTCCTTAGATGAGTCAAGTGAAACCAGAAAAAGCCAGAGCAGAATGGGAAATACAGTCCTGTCCTTTAAACATATGCATCCCTTATCCAGAGTAAGTTGCAGGTTAATACAATAAGAAGAGTCCTGCTATATTTCAACAAAGGTTTATTCAGAGCATACCCAGTATGCTCTTAGAAAGTGTAACCTATCAGTTGCCTCTGGGAAGCTTACATACAGAGAATGAAGGCAACAGCCATTCCCAGCATCTGGCATTTATTCAAATAAATATTAGAACAAAATTAGAGTCCAGTAGCACCTTTAAGACCAACAAAGGTTTATTCAAGGTATGAGCTTTCATGTGCAAGGCACACTTTCCCCCCCTAAAGTGTGCCTTGCACACTAAAGCTCATACCCTGAATAAACCTTTGTTGGTCTCATAGGCGTAATCTTCGTGGGGGCGGCGGGGCTTCAGCCCCCGCCGAAATTTTCAGGAAAGTGCTCAGCCTCCCCCGGGAGCCACCCTTGCTCCTAGCAAAGCAATGCCTCTGGCCCAGCCCCAGCCCCCCCCCGGGAAATTGGAAAGTCTACACCCTTGGTTGGTCTTAAAGGTGCCACTGGACTCTGAATTTGTTCTACTGCTTCAGACCAACATGGGTAACCATCTGGATCAAATAAATATTGTCTTTGGACTTGTGGAGAAGGCATTTCCACAGAATTCCCTCCCCTGTGAGATTGCTTTGGCATTCTCTATACCTGTTTTGTTTTGCCTTCGGTGGTGGAAAGTGCTGTCGAGATACTTGCAGCCAACTTATGGTGACCCCATAAGTTTTCAAGGCAAGAAACAGAGTTGCCATTACCTAGCTATTACTAATTTCAGTATGTTTGTGTTGCTGTATATGTATTTGTTTGTTTGTTTGTTTGTATTTATATCCTGCCCTCCACACGGGTGGGCTCAGGGTGGATAACAATAGTGTAAAATACAACACAGTTAAAACCAGATTAAAACAACAGTATAAAATACCATACTCCTAAGTACCATGTCAGCTCAGGTAGAACCATATCAACAGTGGTGGAAGATTGGCTGGAAGTACAGGTTGGGTTTTTTAAAAACATTTTTATTGCTTTTCTAAAACTACAATACTACAGGGTTGGGGGATGGGAACAGCCTAAAACTAGAGTACCAAGGATCATTGTTACAAAAGTTTGAAGTTGTTGATACATCTCTTTTGTCAGAATAGTAAAGCATGAGAGATAATACTGTAAAAATATCAAAAAGCAAGCAATCACAAACGTATTTGACTGTAATTGTATATCTTAGTTGACAATAAACACTATAGTGTAAATATCATTAGTTTGGAGTTATGCGTTAAGAATAAACATCAGGCTATCGAAATTAAGCTATTTTGCTTTTTCCTCTCCTCCTGTCAAAGTCCAAATTCATTTTTAAATGCTCTAGGGGTAGTAACCCCTAGTTCTGCTTCAAAATCAAAGGGTTTTGCCAGACTAATCGAATTAATATCAGAGTCTTTCCCATCCTTCTCCCTCTTCTTCTTCTGCATCTTTATTCTCCTCCACTTTCTCAGGTTCCTCTTCCACTTTCTTTCTTTTTAAAAATATTTTTATTTAATTTTTAGAAATAATAGACACACACGTAAACACAAAGACAAAGACAAAAACAAACATAAACATTAACATAAACAATGTTTCCTGTATACAGCGATACAACTAGCTCTAGACAATATTGCAACTGAGCAAACTTTTTTAAAATAAAGACCTTCTTTTAAGATTTAACTAAATATATTCCAATTAACCTTCACAATTTAAAGTCAACATTTTTATAAGGTTCTCACAACGTCTCAGATGGTCATTAATCACTAAATATCCTTTTTCATTACTCTGAAGAATTCCTATCCATATATTTTCAACATCCTTGTCAATATCTTATTGCAACTACTATTATATACTTCTTTTCCCAAATAAATATCCACCAGTGGCATGAATTTACTACAGCTTAGCTTCCCATCTAATTATTCACCCCTTTCTGCCATATTCCCTTTTAATCATTATTTATTCCAGCAGTTTATGAAATAAATATCACTGAAATTTGTATAAATTCAAAATGAGAAGTTGACTCTTTATCAAAATTAATTTCCCTCCCCTTCTCTATAATTCTATATCTAGCTTTCCATCTCAGTAATGCAATATCTAATTTTCATAGTTTTCAATGCTCTAACACCAATTATTCAATATCACATTATAACAGAAGCTCTGAATTCATAATTCCAATTAAACATAAATCAGCAAAATTAATATTTCATCCTTCCAATAACTTGATTTCTTCTCCTTAAAATTTATAGCTTACATTTTTATACGAATCCCAATTTTATTTTATATGTGCGTGAATTAAGTTTTAAACTTCTAAACTTCCCTCTCTGTATTTCAGTCATGCTATTTCCAGTAATTTATTTAGAAATAATCTAGTAAATACTTCATACATACAACATAACAAAAACAAGAGAAACAAAAAAAACCCCAAAACCCCATGATTCCATTTTTCCAACAAGCATAGCATTTAAACTCTTCGTCAAGGTTAATAATTCCCCCCTCTCTATAAGTTTATATCTAGCTTTCCTTCTCTATAACACAATATCTCACTTTTCACAATTTCAGTGCCTTAAAACCATATCTCATTATAACAGAAGTCCTAAGTTCATAATTCCAATAAAACATAGATCAACAGAAATAACCTTTCATTCTCCAAATAACTTAATTTTTTTTCCTGAAAATTTGTAGCTTACATTTTTGTATCAATGAGTCCCAATGTCTTCTTTCTTTGTGTGTGTGTATATTGATTTCTATGCTCCCCCCTCTGTGTCTCAGCTGTATTATATCCAGTCTTATATTTTCCATCTTAAACTTCCAGGCACAACTTCCAGGACCGCCTTTTTGCCTTCTCTCCCCCCCCTTCTCTCTTTTTTGCTAGAACTTCTCTGCTTATTCATTTTTATTAAGTCTGTCTTTATATAGGACGACCTCATTGTCTCCTTTTCCACTCCTATACTGGAGAGGGGGTGATTTTCACCAAATGACTCCTTGGTGTGGCAAACTTGTTCCTCCTTAACACTCTGTTCGGGCTGTATCGGTTCTTCCTTAATTTCATTATCCGGTTGTATACTCTGTTGTTTTTCACACAAGCCTCTTCAAATCCTTTTTGTATTCCCTTCTGTATTCCATTTCTCAGTAACTTCAGAAACTGCTCAACAGTTAATTCTCCCACAAGCATGTTATCCTCCAGCTCATCCTCCTCAGTTCCCTCTGCAAGCACCATTTTTGTTGTCCAATTAATTTCAGCTCAAATAATGTAACTCTTGCTTTGGAGCTTTTAAACACCTCCTAAGACTTTTAATCACAATTTAGGATATTTAACTTAGTTGCCAGTCCTTATCAATGAAGTTTTTGACCCTATAATCAAAAAGAGAAGACATCAATCATTCCCACATTCCTTGTCTGGCCGCTAATTGCCTCTATCTTGGGCAGACCAACTCGGAGTAACTTTATCTCAAAGTCCGAAATCTTGGCTATGAATAGAGTTAGAAATATGCGTACTCACAGTCCCAATGTTGCTGTATACATTCAAAATCAAGAAAACAATAAAGTTAAAACAGAGGTCGCTGTTAGGCAAGGCATGGTGGCCATGCCTTGCTCTGTCCATTGCTCTGTCCGTTGCTCTGTCCATTGCTCTCGCTTCAGGGCCGTATGTGGGGGGGGGACAAGCCCCCTGCAACTCATTCCCCCTCCAGGAGAAGAGCGGGGCCCACCCGAGATAAGGGGGGCTCCAAAAGAGTGGAGGAGGAGTGGGCAGCTCCAGAGTGATCCAAAAGCTGCTCCACGTCACAGCGCCGTTACTGGAAACCACCTCTTTCGCTTTCTGTTGTTGCTTCAGGAACATCCACTTTATTTCTTTCTTGCTGAAATTTTAAGTTCCTTTTGCAACATATACAGCTGGTTGCTAAAGTGGTCATCTGGTCCAGTAGAGGGCGTAAAGCTGCAGCAATCAGTTTGGGAAAGCCTATGGCCGCTTCTGGTCTGGTAGTTTTATTGATTGTTTGCTGGGTCATAGCTTCACACATGTTTATACTCACGTTAGTTGCGTATCTAGAGAAGATCATTCCTTAGGATCCTTGTACGCTCTGTCCAATGTGTGCCTCTTGGTGCCATGCTGGTTCTGTGCCATGGGGGCCTTTTTGGGCAAAAAGGTGCCTCAATCCTTTGGCTTCCGCCTTGGGAGAAGCACCTCTCATGCCCCAGGCTGCAGCCCCCCTCCAGGGGGCCCCAAGATCAACTCAGATCCCCCATCGGCATGTTTGCAGGGTGCTCACATCAGAGCTATAATGGAGCATGCCCACTTGCGGGTCACCAAAACCCAGAAGTCGGCTGGAAGTATAGGTTGAGGACTTTAAATTTTATTTATTATGTGAGGTAGGTGGGGCTGGGAGAGCTCTTTCAAGAACTGCTCTTTCAAGAACAGCTCTAACAGAATTATGGCTTGCCCAAGGTCATTCAGCAGCTGCAAGTGGAGGAGTGGGGAATCAAACCTGGTTCTCCCAGTGTTATGTACTGAGCCTGAACTGTACTTACCAATGGATGTAGCTTGGGGATGCATAACAATAGGTGGCTAGGATTCTAAAATGAACCAGCAGGGAAACAACGATCCTAGAGTAAACCAATTGAGAAACGGTGGCCCCGGTCACACGGGCCTGATATCGCGGGGGGGAGGCGTGGCTTTTTGCCCCGCAGTGAAATAACATGCGACTGCGCGATCAGGCATCCCCTCGCGGTCCTATCATGGTCCCGTGGTTAGGGGGGAGGTGCCGATCACACAAAGCGGCGTGGCACGGCAAACGGGGTTGTTGTTTTTTTTAACCTGAAGTATGCGCATGCCCTGTTGGGTGCTTGTGCGCATCCCTGGAGACTTCGGGGGGAAATACCTTTTCGCAATGGGGCATGGGCGGGCACCGGATGCCACCGGAAACATGATCAGACGCCCACCCTTGCCCCGCGGTTTCTGGAAACTAGTACCTCTGAGGTACTAGTTTTTAACAGCGCATCTTCGGAGGGAAGCCTCGGGTTCGCCACGGGAGCTCTACGCTTCCCAGATGTGGCGGTGAGATCGCGTCAGGAAAATTCGCCTATCTTCCGTCACAGTAGCGTGGCTACTGCTCCGTGTGACTGCAGCCAATGTAATGTAAATAGCCTATTGTTGGGAGTGGGGTGTGTTTGGGGTGTAACCTTTTGCATGCTTAAATACCCGGCTTTGGCCAGGGATTTCCAGTCTTCTTTCTACTTGCTGAATCACTAAACTATGAGCTGATCACTATATGCATCTGAACCCTGTATATTTCACCCAGATTAGAGTCCACACGCTTAACCACTATACCAAACTGGCTCTCAGGAGGATGGAGTGAAAATGCAGTTTAGGGATATGTTTGCATATTATCTGGATCCCATTGACTAGGCTGCCTTGTTGGTTTTATTTTATTTTTCATTAACAGAGTTATGGATCCTTTTAACTCCAGAAATGAAATAGTGTCATTTTTCCAATCATGTATTTTGAAACTCTTGTTTGATAGCAAAATACAAATAACTTTTTTTAAAAAATAAGCCAAAAACGTGTCTATCGAATTCCCAGCAATGAACACATGTTCAGTCTACTTTCGTTTGAAAACATTTGATAATGTGTAGTAAAAGTTGTTATTAATTCTACTGTTGTCCTTACAGGTCATTTGCAAATGCATATAATTCATTAGAATAGAAACATCCAGGTTTACTGATCAAATCAAAGTTCAAATTTAATCTCATTGGTTTTTTAAACAAAACTGACTCATTGCCTTGGAAGTTAAGGCTATACAGAGACTCCGTCTATCTATTTGTTGCTCTTGTAGGGAGAGGATGTTTACAGCTGCACAACTTGCTTTAAAGAATAAAAGGATGTACATATCAGCATGCAGAGATGAAAATTACATATACTGGCAGAATTAGCCCTTTGTATTCTGCACATAAACTGCAATTCTCCTTCTCAAATTACCTTTCTGTGTTCCAGTTACCTTTCAGACTGGGGGGAGATGCTGGTCTATGACTGTTTCTCGTATCACTCGTAATTTCCAGAAGTTCAACACCATGTGGAAGAAGTCCAGGCTGTGGATTGTTCCCACACTACTGTTTCTATAATCTGATGTAAGTAGCTTTGAATATCATTGTTTGGGAGAAAAGCAGGCTATAAATATTTTAAATAGGGATGTAGCATGGTACACCACCATAGACTTTTTCCAAGTGCCTTCAGATTTCCAATGTTACAGCATGGCACAAAAAGCCAATACATGGCACATGTTTGTGGACTGGATAAATGTGGGGTCATAGTTAAAATGTCATATGAGGATTTGGGAGGCTCAGGTTCGCATCCCCACTCTGCCATGGAAGCTTGCCAATCACACACTTTCAGCCTAACTTACTACACAGGGTTGTTATGCAAATAAAATGGAAGAGAGGTGAATGATGTAACCTGATTTGGGATTCTGCTGGGGAGAAAGGTTAATCTTATATATATAATAGGCTTACTAATTTATTCATGATTCCAGTCTCTCCCATTGGCCCTTGAAGAGTACCGCATCACCCGTTGGCAGATGAACTGCCACTCAAGAGTAATCAGTTGGCATTGGATGGGTGCTGGGTCCGCTCTCCCATTCACTGCAGCCTAGGCCATTCTACTGACTGGGAAGAAAAAAGTGGTCACGAAAAAGAGTGGCCATCACAAAGGAGTGACTGAAAGAGAAGGAATCTGCCAGATCTGCCACTTTGCTGGGACTTGCACTTAGCTCACACCAGTTGGGAGCTGCCATCACTGGGCTAGGAGAGGTAACGTCAGAGAACCATGAAGAAATGAAGTAAAAAAAAACATGGAGAAACCGAAAACTGGGCATCCTTTCTGGGCTAAAGTACACAGCAAACCTGGAGGAGACTGTAAATGACTCTGGTAAAGAGAGTGTGTCAAGAAAAAGATTGTAATTTCAGATCCAGGCTTTGGAGAGGATTTTTTTTTTTTTACCATGATTTCTTATTCCCAGGTAGCACAGGAATTAAATCTGTGTGGTTCTGGAGTTTGAGACCATTATTTTCAAAGGGGAATGTCTATGAGGATCTGGCAGCTGTTTAAAAAGATAACGGCACCGAATTTGTACAGAACAGAGTCCTCTCTCTAATCTAAACACCACTTAATATTCAAGCAGATGGAACAAGGGGAGTTTTATTTTATTTGTTTTTGTTAGTCATTCAGTTGTGTTCGACTCTTGACGATTCTATGGGGAAGCTCTCTCCATGTTTTCCAATCTTGTACTATTTCTTTGAGTTGTTCCATGCTCAGGTTGGTGTCAACTTTTATGGTGTCTAACCACCATGTTCTTTGGTGGTCAGATATCCTTTTGTCACTAACCAATCCAAGCATAATTGCTTTTTCTAGTGAGTTCTTCCACATGACATGGCCAAAATAAATCAGTTGTGGTTTTGTGTTCCATGTAGTCCAGCATCCTGTCTCACACAGTGGCTAAACAGTTCCTCTGGACTGCCAACAACAGGGTATAGACGCTGAAACCTTTCCCTGATGTTGCCTCCTGGCACTAGGATTCAGAGGTTCAGTCCCTCTGAATGTGGTGGTTCCCCTCAGTCACCATGGCTAGTAGCCACTGATAGACACATGGAGGATATGTCTAGGTGATTTCAGACCAGTCACAAACTTTTGGCCTAACCTACCTCACAGGGTTGTTGTGCAGATCAAAAGGGGGAGAGGAGAATGATATAAGCTGCTTTGTCCCCACTGCAGAGAAAGACTGTACTTTTCCTCCTGGGGAACCATTGTTGCCAATCTCCAGGTGAGGGCTGGAGATCACTCAGAATTACAGCTGCCCTTCAGATGGCAGAGATCAGTTCCCCTGGAGAAAATGGTGGACTCTGTGTCATTATATGCTGCTGAGGTTACCACAGCAAACTGAAACTGAGTGCCCAAGGCCAGGGCACTTGCCCAGAGCCTCTTTCTAGAACTCGTTGTATTTATTACCACAACAGGCCTTAATCCTACTAATACTATAAACCTCTATTATATCCTCCCTTAGTCATCTCTTTTCTAAACAGAAAAGTCCCAGACTCTTCAGCTTTTCTTCATAGGGAAGGTGCTCCTATCCCCTAATTATCTTGGTTCCCCTCTTCTGTACTTCTCCAGCCTCCTATGTCCTTTTTGAGATACGGCAACCAGAACTGTACATATACCCCGGTCACACGGGCCGGATATCGTGGGGGGGGAGGTGTGGCTAATTGCCCCGGTGCAGTTTGATCCACGATTATGTGATCAGACGCGCCTGTGGCACACTACGGGTCCTTCCCTCGGCGCCGGTGGGTAAACAAGGGACTGGAGGGGAATGCTGTGCACCGGCGCGATCACACCACGGGAGTCTGGGCAGCCCGTGGCAAACATTTTTAACACGCATTTTCAGTGGTAAGCCATGGGTACGCTCCACTTCCCAGATGTTGGGGGGTGATCGTGCCCGGACAATCTGCCCACCATCCGTGCCTCTCCCGCAGCAACTTTGCCGTGTGACCGGGGCCATAGTGTTTCAAATGAGGCCACACTACAGATCTATACAGGGGCATTATAATATTGGCCATTTTATGGTCAATCCCTTTCCTAATAATTCCTAGCCCTGAGTTTGCCTTTTTCACTGCTGCAACAAACAGGACCACAGTGTATAATAGCTAGTAAAACAGTAAATCATTGTGTACAATTAAACAATATTTGTTGGTTTTTATATGCAATGTTTAGAATTCAATTATTAACAAAATTTCAACAATAACACTACAATATGCAATATAAAGCTTAGCAGTACATACAGAGTAATACAGTACTAGTTACAGACAAACGACGGAGTTCTAGTACACTATCCGTTTGCGTGTCCTTCTTCAGGTTCATCATTCTGTAATTATTTCTTCATTAGAATGAAGTGCTGCAAGCCATATTTCAAAATGGGTCTACAGCATATAATTGGCTGAGGGAAGCTTAGCCAATTATTATATGCTGTAGACTCAGTCACATTAGAGCTTGCTATAGGAGCTCCCCAGTCACCAGGTTGGTA
>NW_015175368.1:967002-1002845 GCF_001447785.1 Gekko japonicus
AGAAATTTATAAGAATAAACCAGTTGATAGACAAATAAATATATACCGCTAAATGTATAAGCAATTAGGGTACAGAAAAAATGTTTGCCCAGAGTCACTTTAGCCATCCACATACATAAGCAAAACCACTTTACCACAAATGAAACATTGAACATTACATATTTTGAATACATAGAATCAGCTGCCTGCAACCAGTGCATACTACTATGTGTTATTATTCTTATTTTTTTTTGCAAAATATTTACCCAAAATCATTTTGACTATTCAGAAAGTTAATCAGACCAGCTTTACTATATATTTCCAATTCCACCCTCCGAAACATTTTAAACCAAAAGAAAGTTCCTCTACCACCTGATGCATTCAGCCACGCTGTTTTCTGGAGCAGTTTATTTCTGATTACGGTGCATCGATGATTTAACCCTTTGTACTCACTGTCTCTCAGTTTACGGTTCTGCTCCTTCTGTCCAGTCAGCTCTAGCAGCAGCCTTGTATTTTTCTTGTCATTCTCCTTTAAGAGGCACCTCTCATTTTTTCTGGCAAATGCCTTTCTGATGATGATGCCTAGAAGTTTTAACCCTTTGTTCTCACTGTCTCTCCTTTTTAAGTTCTGCTTCTTTTGTCTAGTCAACTTCTTCATTTTCCGGTAAGATTTTGCATGCTTCTTTCTTTTTATATAAGCTGCAAACTGCAATTGCACTGTAAAGTCCTTTGCTTTTTTCCCCTTCCTGGAAACATTCCTTTTTTCTTTCGTTATTGCAGAGGAGGAATCTCTGATCTCTTCCAGCTGCTTGTCGTCTTTCTCAGAGTTCTCGGCAGTTTGCTGCAGAGGTTTTAGTTCCACCTCGCATGCAGCATTTTGAAACTTTTTACCGATATTTTTACAGGCTTCCTCTGCTGCCTTCCGAATCTCATTTATTAAATAATCTTTAAACTGTTCCACAGATAAGTGGCCACCTTCTATGTTTTTTAGGTCCACCAATACAATTTCATTTGCTAGGATAGCTTCAGTCTCCCCTTTCAACGCCATTTCCACGCCTTTTACTCCGCACCTTTTCACAGCCGCATATATTTTCCCGAAGTGGAGCTATCTTAAGGGATCTTTTTAATGGAGGTCTTTCTCAGTCAATAAGGAAACACGTACATACCAGAGTTCTCTGTTGCCTTCATTGCTTAATGAACTTAAAATCGAAACTTAAAAGGGAAGGTCGTAACTTGTACAAACATGCAGCATGTTTGCTCCTCGTCCTGCTCTTGCATCGGGACAGAACGCTCTCCCCCACGCTAACCGCCGTTGCGGGGGGGGGCAGACAAGTCCCCTGCGCCCATCCTCACTACGAGAGGTCTGGGTGGAGCCCAACTCAGTGCCAAAGCATAGGGGGGGGTCTCCAAAAGAAACAAGAAGAGTAAGGTGGCTCAGGAGAACTCCGAAGCACACCCTTAGCGTTACGCCATTTTCCCGGAAGTCCGAGATCTGCTTGGAACTCTTCACAGTCAGTTTTGGTTTTTACCATCCTGAATAATGTGTCATCTGCAAACCTGGCCACTACATTATTCAGCTTGGTGTAGTGGTATGGTGTAGTGGTTAGGAGCACAGTCTCTAATCTGGGAGAACCAGGTTTTATTCCCCACTCCTCCACATGCAGCTGTGGCCTTGAGTCAGTCATACATTATTTCAGACCTGTTCTCTCAAGGGCAGTTCTCAAGAGAACTCTCTCAGCCCCACCTATCTCACAGGGTGTCTGTTGTGGAGAGGGGAAGGGAAAGGGATTGTAAGCCACTCTGAGACTCCTTCAGGTAGTGAAGGGCAGGGTATAATCCAATTTATTATTATTATAATATTATTATTATTATTATTATTATTATTATTATTATTATTATTATTATTATTATTATTATTATTATTATTATTATTATTATTATTATTCCCCCCAGTTCCATATCATATAGTACTAGCCCCAATACCAATCCTTGTGGGACCCCACTGCTTACTTCCCTCCATTGCAAGAACTGTCTGTTTATTCCTAGTTTTTGCTTCCTGTCATTTTTAAATCCATAAGAAAACCTGTCCGCTTATCCCTTGACTGCTAAATTTACTCAGGAGTCTTTGGTGAGGTACTTTGTCAAAAGCCTTTTGAAAGCCTTTTGTCAAAAAAGCCTTTTGTAAGTCCAAGAATATAATTTGTACTAGGTCACCTTTGTCTACATGCTTGTTCCCTTTCTCAAAGAACTCCAGAAGGTTGGTGAGGCAGAACTTCTCTTTGCAGAAGCCATTCTGATTTTCCCTCGGCAGGCTTTGTTTCTCTATGTGCCTAATAATTATATCTTTGATTACAGTTTCTACTAATTTGCTTGGGAAAGACATTACGCTGACTAGCTGGTAATTTCTTGGTTGGTTCCCCCTGAACTCCTTTAAAAAATATTATTTGACAGAATCTGTCATCATTTAATCTCTTCTATATAGCTTTTCAGTGTATTGTTCTCATCTTTTCTTTATTTTGTTCTATTCATTAATTCATATCTGTGTTACTCTCTCAGCATACATAACCGTGCTTCAAATTTCCCATTGATTTCTTGGATTTCGTGGAACAGGTGTCTTGTTCTTCCTTTTTCGTTGGAATTTCTTTACACTGGTTATTATTTATTTATTTATTGCCTTTACTATTTTTGCAACCAGAGTCATAAACAATGAACCCTTGTCCCACAATAAATCTCATTCCACAGGAAAACAGGGAAGAATTTAAAGGTCGCTACTGCAAAAGTTATCATGTGCTGTGACAACAACTACATGAAATTTTGCCACTCACAGTTTGTTTGTCTTCATCTCTATGTAACCAGGATGTTTTTGCTTCTGGAGAGAGGAAGTCCTGATTAAATAAAGGAGAGATCAGTTCATCTCTTAGAGCTGAAAATTTGGGACAATCAAGCAGAATATGATCCACAGAATCAGTTTACTGCTGCTGCAATTACAGAGTCAATCTGAGTATGAAATCCCATTAAATCTTCCTGACATCACAACTGAAGGTAGGACATTCAGGCGCACTAGCATGAATGCGTTTCTATACTTTGGAAGAATTATCTCAGATAAGTAGTTTGGCATTGTTGTTGTAGGCTGAATGCCGATTGAAAAGGTTGAACACACTCTGCGGGTTCTAATTGATGTGCTCTCATAATTAAAGTCTCTCAAACATCTTCTAATGAGCTGTGACAGTTCTTGTCTACTTGGGACTTCTATCAGATCATGGGTGATACCAAGACAGTTTACAGTCCAATAATCTGTCCCAATCACCTGTGTGGTGGTCCAGCTTGACTAGGTCAAGGAGGTTTAGATCTGGGTTTGATTTTAGATTCCTAATTTTCAAATTGAATGCTCGTCCCCAAGCCTTTGCTTCATAAGACATCTCCCCAACTTAGGTTCTCAGGGCTATTCCAGACACACATTGAGTATTGTGTAGGAATCTTAATAAAGATCTGTTGATATTGTCTGTGCTGGTTATTATAATAGTTCTCTTTATCTCTACATGCAAGTTGCTGGAAAGCTGCTTTTAGAGTTCTGATTCTATTTCTGTCACCTTTTACTTCTGCTTCTTGTTTCTCCTTAGCAATGTTAAGAGTTCCATTGGTTGTTGGTCAAGGCTTTTCATTTCTTTTGGCTACAGGAATAGTCTTTGCATATTCTTCCTTTATATTATCTCTGGTTTCAACCAATCATTCTTCCAGTTCACATTCACTTGAACTGAGTAATGCAAATCTGTTCTTTACATAGCCTTTAAATTCTTTAGGAATGTTGTTTAGATTGTATTTTGTCATTACAAATGTTTTAGTGTTTAGAGCTTACAGTAAAAAACTAAAGAGAGATTTGGACACAGATTGCCAGCTATAAATCTAGCAATAACACCCTTTTTTCAGCAGCCTATGTACTTTGCCACACATTTCCCTGTGGACTCATAATTAGAAAGATAGTCCCTTCCTAGGAACAGGCCCTGATCAGAGCAAATCAATAGCACCCAGCTGGCCCCACCTGATGGGTCTGCAGTGAGCCTACAAAGGCATTCTGAGCATTTTAGAAGAAAAGCAAGACCCAAATGTAACAAAAACTTTAAAGCTAATAGCTGGTTACATTGAGAAAAAAATGTGATTATGTTTTTTTCTCATATCAAGTGATTCTCTGGAAATCATCAAAATTTGCAAGTCCCTTTGGCAATTTTCTGGGTAATTTTGTAAAATAAACATAAAAGCCATGATTTGGAGGTATGCATCTGCTAGAGTTCAAAAAGCAATATAGAAATTTGGAGGCAAGTTCCTTTGATCTCAGGAGAGCTTAGTTCCAAGTAAGGCCGCTTTGGACTGTACTCTTGAATATTGACTAGTGGACATACCAATTGCTACCAAGTGCATCAAAACAGTAATCTACACTGTGACAACAAAGTGAACTAATTTTAGAAGCATATTGAGTGCATCACAGCTGGTTGAGACTACATCTGTGCTCATCATCCTGCCATTCCATTACCAGCAGGCAAGAGTATTTGTGAGCCCTGCACTTTGGCACACTTGCTGTTAAAACAGCAAGCGGAAAAATAAGAGACTCTCCAAGGAACTGAGCAATCAAAAGCCTTTCTTTAATAAATAAAGCCACAGTTCTACATCAGGAAACAGCAAGTCCCAAAATCCTGGCATTTGTTTTTATATTCCAGTAGGAGCAGCACCTATCAGCCAAACCTGTGCCGATCTGCCAGCTGAAGCTATCGAAAGTGGCTGCATCGTGGAACGTGTCTCAAATGCACTTCATTGTATTGCACCACCAATGATGTACAAATGGTTTTATAATGTTTATTGTGGCGTCCTCTCTTTAGGGAGGCCTAGTTTTCCCTTTAAATGTGCTCTTTACTTCTGTAAACTGGGTAGATTCGGCTGCCACCAGGAATTCAAGGATTTCCAAACCTTCTCTCTGTTTCTCTTACTGGTAGGGTAACACAGGGTCTAGGCTTTTCAGGGATCTATGTGGTCCTGAGGAATGATTGAATTCAATTCTGGGATATATTTAAATAAAATAGGATTTATTGAAAGAGGAACAAAATAAGAGGTTGGTTATTATGTAACTGGCTGGGAATAAGGTTCTTGTAAATATATTTGCCAACTGTATCACACACACAGCCTTTTTCTCCTTTACTTTTGTTTGTTTCACACTCATAGAATCATAGAATGTTAGAGTTGGAAGGGACCTTGCAGGTCATCTAGTCCAACCTCCTGCACTCTGCAGGAGTATACTGAAAGATAGCCCTACACTCAGTTCCAACATTAACAGGATTCACTCTTTCCTGTAGTCAGCCACACAGGCTAAGGATATATATACTCCCCTCTTTACGATCTCACACAGAACTATAATAACCCTCACTGAATGAACACCATCAACTGCTTTTTTCCAACTGACTGTCATAACTTTTTTTATAACTGACTACTGACACTCACCCAGATCCACTTCCAAAACTCCTCCCACACTCTCTCATCCTCCAATCACAGCACACTTGTCTCTCTCAATCACTCTACTCTGCTTTCACTGCACTGCAACCAAACATTTAAAGAGACACACAAACTTTTAAAACAAGGAATCGTTACATTTATGTATTTTACTCCAAATTGTATATTGTTTTATTGGTTTTATGTAAACTGCCCTGAGCCTGCTTTGGCGGGGAGGGCAGGGTAAAAGTTAAATAAATAAATAAATAATAAGAATTTGGCTTAATGACCAGTTTTTCTCGAGGTTGATTCTGAGTTGGCTTTTTTTCATGTATAATGTTTATGTTGGTTTTCTGTTCCCTGCCCACTCCCATCCATGTCCAATCTATTTTTTGATGATTGGACTGCCTAGGTCAAACCACTCCCTCTCCTCCCTCCCACCCTTAAGATGAGTAGTTTTATTTATTTTTTAAAAGCAGCACTAAAATCTTGATATATCGCTATATTGTTGTTGTTCAGTTGCACAGTCGAGACCAGCTCTTCGTGACCCCATGGACCACATCATGTCAGACCATATCACTGTTGTAATAATATGTTCAGTGGGTTCTCTGAATTCCCAGCTTTCATTTTTTTTAAAGTTAGTGTCTATATGCTTCCCTTGTGGAGATCTAAGAGAAAAGGCATATGTGATGAACTGACCTCCAAAAACAGGATGCAGATTTATTAAGAGATAGAGCAGGGTACACTTCCCTTCAAATAGCAGGATCATTGCTTGGGGGTGCTTCTGCAGGGTGCTTTTTATCAGCTTTGGCTAACCATCTGCAGCCATACCATGAAAAGAACAACTTGGCCATGGTGATCCATGTCTTGATCACATTAAGATTAGATCACTGTAATGTGCAGTATGTGGGAATGCCTTTGAAAATTGTCTGGAAACTTCAGTTGGTCCAAAATATGATGCCCACATTGCTGTCACTGGTTGTATAAAGAGATTGTTTCATCTCTGTGTTGAAGTTAGCTTCAGCAAGGTAGCTATGCTGGTCTGCAGTAGAAGAGCTAGATTGTAGTCCTGTAGAACCTTAGAGACAAAGAGCTTCAGGGTATAAGCTTTTAAGAGTCAAAGCTCCCTTCATCAGATACTCCTGGACTTGAATCTAGCTCTGTGCTGAAAGACCTGCACTGGTTGCCTACCTATTCCCTGTACTGGTGCTCACCTTTAAATCCCCAAATTACTTATGGCTGGAGTACTTTCTCCCATACTATCCTACCTGCAGAACAAGCTCTGTTAACAGCACCTTATTCACAGAAGTGAGGTGAGTTGTGGCTAAGGAAAGGATTTTCTCAGTGGTGGTTCACCAGTTGTGGAATAACCTTCACCTTAAAGTTTGACTGCCACATTGTCTTGTAGGTTTTTAAGCTCCATTTGAAGATATTGCTCTCTATCCAGGTTTTAAATAGGTCTTTTTCATTTTTTTCACTGTTGATTTTAATAGTGTTTTACTGCTGAGAATTATAATGTTGGAATTATATTAATGGTTTTCTTTTAGACTAACTGTATTATTTATTACTTTATTTCTGTTGTTAGTTGCCCTGGGGGAGATTTTTAGAAAGGCAGAGCAGAAGTATTAAATGATATTTTAAACATGAAATGGAAGACCAACATAACAAATTATTCTTACATAATTCTTCACCAACTAGAGATCTAACAAATACTGAGGGAAGAGCAGAGCATTGTAAGATTATTTTTAGTATTAAATCTTGTCATGTGAAGTTCTGACATAATAAGCAATTTATCAAATCCAGGAAGCAAATAATATTATTTACAAAATAACTCATCACCTTACCATTTTGAAAGGTCATTCCCTTTTAGCCAAAATGTGAAAAAGGCAGGGGGGGGGGACCACTTCAAATTGAACAAATCAAAGCCAAAGTTGAGTTGAATAGATGGGAAAGACATTCCTTGTTTATTTGTGAAATATTCACTCATAAATGAAAAGCCTAGCTGGAAATAATGCTCTAATCCATCTATCAATAAAACAAAACACAAGAGAATTGCAATAAATCCCAACAATGTTGCAATTTGCCTCTTTACTGTTTTCCATTATGTTATCAGTACAGAAAATTTTAGTATGAATAGTTGTTAATAAATCTGTCAATACTCCAGCACTGAGACAGTTGGGGAACCAAAATAATTAGATGAAAATATCATTGGCTAGAATGGACTCATACTGGGCTAGGTCCTACCACTCCACTCAGCTAAGTGCAGAGCCTTCTTATGATGCAAGGAGGCTTTGTCTAAAGTAGGAATATTATATGCTGCAGCAAGAGCCTTTTCACTTAGAGGAAAGCTCTGCACTTAACCAAGCAAGTGTAGGCTCTAACCGTCTAATAGTAATAGCCAAAGAAATGTAAGCTGTACAGATGGAGAGAACTCAGTCCTGTCTCTGCTGGTTTTGGTATTATCCATGTATTTCTTTTTTTTTTGTGCACTTTTCCCTATAGTATTGATTCTTTTAGGAACATAGGCTTACTCCATTGTTGTTTTAAAATACAATGAACCTCCATGCACAGCATCAGAGATGCTGCTGTCACTGACACAAAAAAACTGCTGAAGTGACAGCAGTTAAAGCTTACCACTCACATTCCTCTCCATTCTGTGCTTTTAATTAAGATAAATATCATTCATTTTAATAAATGTTTATATTTTGATGGATCTATGCAATAATGTCCCAGAGCAAAAAAATCTTTGACAGTTTTTTTCTCACCCTCGACAGGAGTTTCCATAGATTTCAGGAAAGCGTTTAGTTGTGTGAAGCAGTACAGTTGGCTATCGGGGCCGACACTGTATACATGTACTTTATGGAAGGCTCACTGGTTCAGTTTTTTAAATGTGTAGGAATCAGAACATGCTAAGGCATCACTTTGTGACTGGTTCACCTAAATGTAAATACAGGCAAGCAGGAACTGATGGTGAACCGACACCTAGCCTAGAAACTTTGAAACCTGGCTAGAAGGCTTGGGAGTCGGTGGAAGTTTAGCATATTTCAAACATAGTTATAGAAATATAATTATCCCTTTGCATTGTGCCCTTGCAAAGGTGATGTGGGTGATGACCAGAGATGGGGCTTTTTCAATAGTGACATCTCACCTGTGGAATGCCTTTTCTCTTGAGGCTCATCTGGCACCTTCCCTATCCTCATTTATGCACCAAGCCAAAAACATTTCTTTTTTAATCAGGTTTTTAATAATGTGTTTGATCTTTTAAAATTGTTTTTACAGTCTGCCTCTTCAGTGTAGGCATGGCTGGCTCGCCCGCTAGGCGAACTAGGTGCTCGCCTAGAGCGCGCCGGCGCTCAGGGGTGCCAAACTGCGCCCCCACCCCACCATCCACCGCTGCCGCCGCCGCCGCCCTAACTGGGCGATCGCCGCCTCCCTCCACCTCCTGCGGCCGTGGGACTTGTGCATGGAGCCTCCACTGCTCCTCCCCTTCCACACGGATGTCTCTCACACCTCGCCCTCCCCACCCAGTGGGATTTCGGGAGCATCGGGGGGCGGCTCTGCCAGTCCAGTCAGTCCTGCGCCAGCACGGGGGGGGCTAAGAGCAGTCCCGGCGAGGGCGGCAGCACCGACAGCTCTCCCCGCGGGAGGAGCGAGAGCCGGTCGTGAACCGAGCAGAAACCCAAAGAGATAGGGGCAGAGACCACTCCCCCCCTCTCAATTTGCTCTCCGGAAAAAGGCCGCTGGAAAGCGGCTCTTTTGCACCTTCGGAGGCGGCGGCGGGGGAGGGGATGTCTCTGCAACGAGGCGGAGAAGGCCGTCAAGGGAGCCCCGCACAGACAACGCCCCGTTACAGCCCTGGGCTCAGCTGACCCCGCCCTCCCCGTCGAGGCAGACCCTGGCTGGGACCAAGGCTCCCTTGAAGCTGTGGCTGTGGAGTCCTGTGAGCAAAAATCCTCCTTTGTGAACTGCTGGCATTAAAGTTCTGAGCGGGCGATTCGGCTGCTGCATATAATTCATTTCCTCCTTCCTAAGCGGAGGCGCGCCTCCCCCTCCCCCCTCCTTCGGTGGCGGCCGCAGCAGGGGGAGGAGGCGGTGGTCTCCCGGAGACCTGAGGAATGTTTGGAGTTAAGTTGCTCCGGGCTGGGTCTGACGGGCGGTGGGCTGGCTGGCTTCAGCGCCCCCATGCAAATCTCTCTGGGGAGGGGGAAACGGGAAGGCGCTTCAGGCTGGGGATTCAGAACGACTGATGGGTTGGTCTTGCTGAGAAACAGGAGGTACTTGCGACAGGACTCTCCCCCCCCTACGAATTGTGTTTCCAAGTTTGTTCCCGAGAAACGATGCACTCATCGCTGGTCCCCCCCCCCAGAGCCGGGAGAGGCCCGCGCGGGCGCCTGCACGCCAAGCCAGGGGCTCGCAGCTTGGAGCACACGGCCTCCCCCGCCTGGAGGCCCAGGGCAGGCAGGCAGGCAGCCAGGGAGGGGGAGGGGCGGTCCCAAGGAGGAGGAATTCCGTCTCTCCAGGCCCCGCCTGGAGGTTGGCAACCGCGTACTTGGGTGCGCGGGGGTGGGGGGCCGGGGCGCCAGAAGGTAGCCCTGCCTAGGGCCCAAAAAACCCTCGGGCCGGCCCTGAGTGTAGGGCATGCAGAAGGCTGCAGGTTAAGGAGAAGGTGAAGTTGTTTTTAATGTGCAACTTCCTTCCATTCATACAGCCAAACAATCCAACCCACATGAGCAGATAAATTTAAAGAACAGTAGGGAAACGTGTGTGTGTGTGTGTTTAAATCAAACTACAGATTTATTAACAGATATTAAAGGTAAAAATAATCACCGGCAGCCCTTCCTGGATAAGAAAATATTTGAAAGCCTTTCAGAGGAATAAAAGAAAAATTGCCAGAAGGACTTCCCCAGACAAGGAGTTAGTAAGGCATCACCAAAAAAAAGGGCCTAGTCCTCTTGGCACCCCTCAGGTAGTGAGGATGGATGCCAGTAAGATTTCCCTATATGATTTTAAGGCCTCAGAGGGGGGATAGAAATGTAGAAATCTCTAGTTGCAGGATGCTTTTATAAGTACATTATAGTAGTATGCTTTAATAACGGAGCAGATGTTTTTAACTTTGTAGAGATGGGGCATTTCACTCTGAACCTTCTAATGAGAGAGCCCTGTTACATCTTGGTATACCCTCTAGTTCAAGTAATTGCTTTAGGGGGCTTAAGCACAGGTGTATTTAGTTAACAAGTTCTTTTCTGAACATTTGTTCTTCTTTGACATCTTCCTTAAACACATTTTATAAAATTAACATTTTTACTTTACTGCATCTTGGGGACTGTTGCTGAGAAGTTAAACACACGTTTCGGTAATATAAAATAAAAGTGAAAAAAATACCAAAGGAGAGTGTTTCATTAGGTTTCATTATGTATTTTTTCTTGCCACTGGAGAATCTCATTACATATCCAGCAAAGGAAAAGTAAATGAGCCGTGAAAGACCCCTGTAGCTTACTTTTCTGTTGAAAATAGTGCTAAGGATTAACATAAATGTTAATATTAGATACAGATTCTAGTTCAATCAGTCATAGGTTTGCTAATAGCTTATTATGAAGACAACCTCTGAAATAAATTGAAGGCATGCCCATGGAGGTTCCACACTACAAACATGAGTTAGTGTTGTTTCGGAACTGCCATTCTGAATGTTCCGTTTGTTTAACATACTTAGAAAAAATGATAATGTATGAATGAGACACATAAGAAATCAATAATAGTGCTGCATTAACCTTTGTGTACTACACTTTTTTATATTACCTGTGAGCAGTTACTGAACATCCACAGCCATGAGAGTCACTTGATACGTAGCATTTCCAGCACAAAGATTAAACTCAGTGCTGGCAAAAGTGTATATCCTATAATATGTGCATGGCACAGAATACAGTGGCCAAGATTAGACTTGGAAAAATATCAAACAAGCCTAAAATCCCTGTAAAAATGCACAAATGTTGGCTCCTCATTTTTTTCTGATTAAAAAATCCCCACACCACAACTCCGATGGGCCCCTGGAGTTGTATCCCACACCCACAGCTGGACCAGCAACATCACCCATGGAGTCCTTTAGCTCAGCCGCCCTCTACCCAGGTAAATCAGCTGGCCCAGCACTTCATCACTGTGTAGTGTGTACCTGTTGCTGAGAGCACTAGGGCCTGGCCCGTTGACTCCCCTCACCTCTGTGTGCTGCTGTGCAAACAGCATTGTGTTGAAACCCCCCCTCCATATTTTCAATGTCCTTGTTGCTCCTGCACATCCTCCATTTGCAGCCTCCCCCCAGAGCCTGCAACAGACACCATGGTCAGGAACTAGAACTCTGGTAAGACTACTGAAGGTAGCCAGTGCTTGCAGAGTGGCTTTTAGCCATGAACCCATCCAATCATCCATCTCTAGGGGTGCCTCCTCAATGATTGCACGGCTGAGTCAGTGCTCTTTTGAGGGCTGGCTTCTGCTGGTGGAATGGCACCTGGCAGGGTTTCAGCTCCATGACAGGGCTGGAGCCTCTCTCTGTAGAATCGACACCTGAGCTCTGGGGGGGGGGGTGGACAAGGTGGAGTGGGCCACGCTGATGTCCTGGGGGGGGTCTTTCCTTGTCTGGACCACTGTGTGTCATGATGGTGAGTCCATCAGCACCTGCAGGGCTATCTGCTCCTGCAAGTGAATTTGTATGGCCATCTAGTGGGATCACCCAGCACTCTGGCTAGTGGCTCACACCGACTGCCAGAGGCTGTGGAGCATGGGGAGATAGCATCTGTCAATGAGAGCAGCCCAGTGCATGGTGAATAACATAGGCTTTCCTCCCTGGCAGCAACCCTGGGCATGCCCTGACACATCTGTCTTCTAGGGCATGGATGCCACATGCCCTTGGTGGACCACTGTTGGACCCCACAGCTGCCAGGTTCAGGAAGGTGTGTGTGTCCACTGAGGCTTGTGCCTACTGTTGCTGGACAAGGGGGTAGGGGAGGGTGTGCCATACTTACATGTTTGTGCACACAGCTGTCCCTTGGGATATTGGCCGAGAAGCTGGTGTACCAATTGGGGCAGAAATCTAGGAGAGGTCCACCACGGAGTGTGGATTTCACTCTCTATGTCATGTTTACCTGCCAAGTACTCACCCAATGGTGCAAAGTACTCTGTCTATGTTGTGACTGCCATTGAGGTGGGTGTGCATTTGCCCTAAGTCCAGATGGCAGGAAGCTGTCAGACAGCATTCCATGCCACATGCCCTATCTCAGGGATTGTAGAGCAACCTCCTGGAACCATTGGGGGGGGGGTGGCAGCATGGAGGACAGTGCTGATTGTGTGTACTCTTGGTTGGCATACTGTGCTGCTTGGGTTTTCGTGGGCATGGCTGTGGCAGATTGGGGGTTGTGTTATTTGGCCCATCACCATTTTTATGGGCACAACGTTTCACCTCTTCTGGAGGGGTGTTCCCACCCTGAAAACACTTTGGGAGCCACCTAATTGGCAATGCACACCCTAGAATGCCCACATCTATGCTTTCTCAGGGGTTTGCACCAACAGTCTGCCATTAGGTGGTACCTCTGTGCCAGTGAAACTGCATGGCACAGTGATGCTTTTAGTCTGATGCAAATTCCAGTTACGCTGGTATGGGGGACAGTCAGCTACCTGTGCTGATTTCCCCCCCCCCTTAGGATTGTGCTTTAAGTGCACTGAGAACTTCTGATTGTTTTGTTTAGGTTAGGTTCCCCCCCTGATTTTAATAGACCCCTTCCACAGGCATCAATTACCTACATAGAGATGAAGCCAGGCTTATTTCTACTTGTAACCAGGGGTCATTTCCTGCAGGAGCACACAAGAGCGGAGCTCCGGCAGTTAAAAGGCCAGGGGGTGGGCACATGCAACAAGCCCCACCCCCTGCTTCCAGCAGCCCTCAGTCAGAGCAAGAAGCAGCCAGGTACGTTACAGAGCCCCCCCCCGCCCCCTGGTCCAGAACAGTCCAGTGGCACCTTTAAGACCATGTTTTATTCAGGTACAAGCTCTCCCTCCTCTGTGAGGACAGATCTACACGTCCCCCCCCCCAATAGCTAGCAATCCAAAACAGTCTAGTGGTGGGTGTTGCCTTCTGACAAACGTCCGGTGATGTCAGGGGGTGTGGCGTATGCAAATAAGTAATGCTAATGAGTTATGCTAATGAGCTCCTGAGCCTCTTTTTCTATGAAATGACCCCTGCTTGTAACCATACAAAAGAATCATTCCAGACACTTAACAAGAATTCTTATTGTTCTTTTACTGTCCACATCATGGCCATCTATTAACTTGGGTTTTAAAAAACTAATTCACGGGTAGATACTATTGTGGCACTACACCAATGCTCCCTGTAAGCTGTGGAGTATTGTGAGCAAAAATTCAACTTTGTGAGCTACTGGCATTAAAGTTGTGAGTGAACGATTTGGCTACTGCATAAATCAGTTTGCTTTGGAGCCATCCTTCCTGAGCTAAGACAAAAATGTGTGAGCCGGAGGCTAAAAAACTGTGAGCTAGCTCACACTCACTCAGCTTAGAAGGAACATTTCATTGTATGTATTATAATTTTGCCCCAATTTCAGTGAGAATTTATTCCCCGAGAGATTCACAAGAATAAAAAATCAAATGACAATTAAAAATGAATACAAATGTTCATTAGGGAAAGAAAAATTTCTACGTTAGAACTGGTTGTTTCCTGCCTTACTTCTTTCTGTTCTGTCTCTCCCTGATTGTCTCATTGATGGCAATGGCCTTATTGATTGCATTACCTTCAATCTGTTGGGCATTACTATCTCTTCCAGTATTTTTCTTGCCTTTTTTTTTTTTTTTTGCAAGTACAAGCATTTCTGAGTATATCCTGCATTCATCTGAAAAAAGATAGTAGATGGCTTTGGCTGGTTTTCAACCTGAAATGCATAATGATGTGTTGAATGTGCTTTACAATTTTTACTGTTCTGCTTAACAGTCAGAAGAGAAATACAAAGAACGTTCCCTTTAAATGGCTTTTGTAACACAAGCCATGCCGTGTGCAAGTCAGCTCGGAAGCAGCGAATTCACCCATATTCTGAATGAACTTGCCACTTTGGAGTGGACTTGTGTGTGGCTTGCATTGCTAAAGCCATTTAAAGAGAATGTTCCCTTTAAATTGCTTTTGCAATGCAATTTGTGCCTCATGCAGTCAACTCCAAAACTATGAGTTTATCCACCGTCCAGGTGAACTCGCCACTTCAGAGCTGACTCGTGCAAAAGCCTTTTAAAGGGAAAGCGTTCCCTTTAAACGGCTTTCCCCCCTGGAAACATTCCATTTCTACCAGAGACTGGCTGAGCTTAGAGCTCTAGAACAAAAGCCCACCAGGACTCTGGAGGTAGCCAGTGAGGAAGTAATGGTTCTGACAATGGCCTATCATTGGTAGCTGTTTGGGAAGTGGGTGGAGCTGCATGCTATTTAACAGGGCACTTTGGCAACGAGACTCCCTCTCACATCTGTATTGCAGTTCAAGAAGACCTGGGACAACTACTGGCAGACAAAGTGAACCTGCAACTCAGACCATCAAAGCAGTTAGTTACTACTGCTGCTGCTGTTGCCCTAAAGGAGACAGAATAACATCCCTAACTAAATTAAGATAATGTTAGTGTGTCTTGTTAAATTAGTTAATTAGTTAGGGGCTGCTTAATGAATTTATTGTATAGCTGAATCTCACTGAGACAATTTTTGTTAAATAAGATCTTATTCATAAGCTATAGGACCATCCAACCAAATTGTAAATAGTTATTGTGATGGTTATTACTGAGAAAGATTGATAGGAAACTATTACAAAAAATAATTTGTCTGGCCTTTATTTAAATCACTGGCTAGACAATTTGATTACCATTGGCAATCAATTGTAGGACTGAATTAGGTGGTAGAATAGGTTGCGTATCAGTGGAATTAACAGTATTGGATGTGCAGCTCACTACTGGCATTTGTATTGAGTGCCCTACCATCTGCTCTACCAGTGGTCTGAAGGTTTGAAGGCGGTGATGCTGGGCCAAGGGATTCTGGTGCTCCTGGGGAGGGGAATGTACAGTGGTGGGACCAGGCATGGTATTACAGAATGTGGGCAGAGAAATAGAAAAGCTCAGCCCTCTTCCAGCCTGTGTCCCATCCCGAGGGATGTTGGCAGTGGGGCTAGGATGAATAACCCCCCTCCAACATTGGCATTGTGTAATGCCAGGTCTATAAACAATAAGACCTTTGGGACTTTCTGCAATAGCAGAATGTAGACCTGGTGTGCTTGACTGAGACCTGGGAGCAGAAAGGTGAGACAGTAGCTCTCTCCCAACTTGCCCCCCCCTGCGTTCTTGGTCCCTCACCAATAGTGGACTAAGGGGTGGGGGGGGTGGAGTGACTCTATTCATCCAGGAGGCTTACTCCTTCAGGGCGCTCCGAGTCCTGCCACCAAAGATCACAGGCATTGAGTGTGCTGGCCTGGTATGGGAGACTGGGGGGAGTTTGCTGATTTGGCTGGTGTACCAACCACCTAATACACTGGCCAATAGCTTGCTGTCCCTGATAGAGGCTGTAGCAGGCTGGGCATTGGAACACCCTAGACTAATAGTCCTGGGTGATTTCAATGTCTATGCTGATGATGTGACCTCTACTCAGGCAACGGACCTGGTGTCATCCCTGGCAGCATTAGGACTCTCCCAATATGTAATGACCCCCATTCACCGTGCTGGGCACATGCTCAATTTGATCTTTGCAGTGGGGGTGACAGTGGACCAGGTTACTGCTTTGGCAGTCCCATGGTCGGACCACCATGCCCTGAGGGCCCGCTTGAATGTTCCACCCCAACCCTGTTTAGGTGGCAAGTGTATTTTAGCTTGCCCATGGAGCCAGATGGAGCCAGTGTAGCTCCAGATGGCTCTGCGGGAACCGATGCCCCCTGGTGGTTGATTAGATGAGCTTGTAGAGGACTGACATAGCCTACTTTCTGCAGCCATTGACAAGATCGCTCCCCGGTGCCCTCTGCACTCTCGCCGGGAGTTGCAGCTGATGAAGTGAGGGCTGAGATGGCTAGAGAGATGGTGGCATCACGCTTGAGGTGAAGCTACAAGAGCATCTTATAGGATGTTTATGAGATCCTATGAGATGGCAGTCAAAGCCGCAAAGAGAGAGTACTATTTGGCCATGATTGCATCCACAAGCTCATGCCCAGCCCAATTATTTAGAACAATTCGGTCTATAACTGTAGTGCCGCAGGGCAGACAAAATGCTAGAGAATTAAATATAAGCTGCGAGGCATCTGTGAGCTGTTTCGTGGATAAAGTCTTGTTGCTCTGTCGTGACCTCCCTGCCACAGTTGAAACAATGAGTGAGCTCAAGGCTCCATGCATGTCTTCGATGCCAGTTTTGGATCATTTCAGCCCACTCTGCCTAGAGGAAGTTGACAAACTGCTCCTAGCAGTTCACCCTACCACATGCTGCCTTGATCCGTGCCCATCATGGCTAATTAAAGCTGGCCACGATGAGTTGCAAGGCACCTTGAGGGAGATTATCAATGACTCCCTTGTAGAGGGACAGTTCCCTGGGGTGTTCAAGGAAGCAATGGTTCACCCTCTCTTGAAAAAAAAATATTTGGATCTGGCTGCATTTGCCTATTTGGGCAAGTTAATAGAGAGGGCAGTGGCAACTCAGCTACAGAGCTTTTTGTATGATGCTTCCATCTTAGACCCCTTCCAGTCCAGCTTTTGCCCTGGACACGGGATGGAGATGGCACTGGTCACCCTCATGGACGACCTCCGAAGGTATCTGGATCAGGGCGGATCAGCAGTGCTGTTGCTGTTGGACCTGTTGGCAGCGTTCGACATGGTTGACCATCAGCTACTGACCTGCCGCCTCACCGACATAGGAGTTCAGGGGCTTGCCTTGCAATGGCTTGCTTCCTTCCTCCAAGGTTGGGGACAAAGGGTGGCACTAGGGGAACAGCAGTCTAGGAGACACCCACTGGATTGGGGAGTGCCTCAAGGGTCAGTGCTTTCCCCGATGTTATTCAACATCTATATGTGCCCCTTTGCCCAGATTGCCTGGAGGCATGGGCTGGGGTGTCACCAGTACGCTGATGACAACCAGCTCTATCTGATGTTGGGTGGCTGGTCTGGCTCCAGACTGGAAGATCTGGACTGGGCATTACAAGCCGTGGCTGGTTGGCTTAGACAAAGCCAGCTGAAACTTAATCTGACGAAGACGGAGGTCCTGTGCTTGAGTCGGGGTGGGACGGGGGTTGGGATCCCACTCCTGGCCTTCGATGGAGCACCATTGGCGCCAGTGCCAGAGGTGAGGAGTTTGGGAGTGCTCCTGGATGCCTCCTTAACAATGGAGGCCCAGGTAGCAGCCACTGCCAAGTTGGCCTTTTACCATCTTCGGCTGATTCGACAGTTGATTCCCTTCCTTGACCGCACCGATTTGGCAACAGAAATCCATGAGATGGTTACCTCAAGACTAGACTACTGTAATGCTCTCTACATGGGGCTGCCCTTGTTGCAAATTCAGAAGCTGTAGCTAGTGCAGAATGCTGCGGCCAGGGTCCTGGTGGATGGGAGCACATCCAGCCTGTGCTAACGTCACTGCACTGGCTGCCAATAGCATACCAAATTCACTTCAAGGTGCTGGTTCTTACCCTTATGGCCAGGGTCCAACATACTTGAGGGACTGCCTTTCCCCATATATAGCCCAGAGAGCACTACGGTCAGGGTCGCAAAATCTATTGACCCTCCCGGGTCCCAAGGATGCCAGGCGTGCTGCCACCAGGGCCGGGGCCTTTTCAGTGGCAGCTCCATACTGGTGGAACGAGCTCCCGGAAGAGATCAGGGCCCTGCAGGATCTTTTGCAGTTCCGCAGGGCCTGCAAGATGGAACTCTTCCACCAGGCCTTCAACTAAGGAGCTGCCACCACATCAACATCAAAAACTTTAATTATAGAGCCCTGGCCCTTGGCTTTGACACCTAGCCTGCACCACCCTTGTATGAGGCAGATCGTGAGCAGAATGACTGTGAGAACTTTATGTACAGTGTTAAGTAAGCCATCTTAAATACTTTATGAACCACAATTTATTTATGATTGAACTGTTTTTAGAGGATTTTAATTGTTGTTTTGTACTGACTAGTGTAAGCCGCCCTGACCCTGCTCACGGGGAGGGCGGGGTATAAATCAAATGAATAAAATAAAAATACATAAATACAATAAATATAGAACCACAGGTAAAATTTATGTTACTTCACACACAATGTTTCAAGTAAGACTTCTCATTAATTCACTAGTTAGCACAGACTGGTTTATACAACCACATTCTTCTCTTGAGCTCTTTATACTTGTATCTCAAATCATTTCACCACTTGTCTTTTCTGCACATTGTGGATCACCAGTCTTAGGATAGAGCCAGTTTAGTGTAGTGGTTAAGTGAGCAGACTCTAATACGGGAGAACCGGGTTTGATTCCCCACTCCTCCACTCGCAGCGGCTGGATGAGCTTGGGCAAGCCATAGTTCTGTCAGAGGTGTTCTTGAAAAAGAGCAGTTTCTGTCTGAGCTCTCTCAGCCCCACCTACCTCACAGGGTGTCTGTTGTGGGAAGGGGTTTGTAAGCTGCTCTGAGACTCCTTTGGGGAGTGAAGAGTGGGGTATAAATCCAATCTCTTCTTCTTCTTCTAATATTGGCTGAATAAGCCTACAGTGTTAATTTTCTGTTAATATTTCATTAAATTGAATTGAGGGCTAATGTCTACAATATCTCATGATGAACCAGATATTAGTGGCTGCAGTGCCTAGTACAGTTGTCACTTGGAGTGTAATGGCCAGAGGTCATTTCAGGGGGAACGCGGGGGAACACAGTTCCCCCGGGTGAGGTGCAGGGGGCGGGGCACATGACGAAGCCCCGCCCCTGCTTCCGGCTGCCCCGCTTCCAGCCCTCATTCAGCCAGGAGGAGGCAGGAGAAGAGGGAGGGTAAGTCGCTTCTTCCCCGCCTCTCCCCACCCCTGCCTGCCTGGGGCCAGGGAGGGCCTTGGCGGGGCTTCCTCGCACTCCCGCTGGCCTTGCAGGTCCACCGCCGGGCCCCTGATGTCAGGGAGTGTGGCATATGCTAATGAGTTATACTAATGAGTTCCCCTAGCTCTTTTTCTATGAAATGACCCCTGGTAATGGCCATTCTCAGCTAGTGAAGAAGGCTGTTCCTGAGGCACCTTGAGATGTGGGGTGAAACATGTGGAAAAATTACTGCAGCTTTGATGAAAGCCTGCAAACTCTACTCTCAAATAAATTTCTGCAACGTGCCCTTCCTACTCTGCTGTTGGGAGTAGGTTAGCCATGTTCCTCTTTTGAATAGACTCAAGAAGTGTTTTTTTCCTTGATGACTCACTGAACCATTTGCTCATCTCTGTATTGCTGACTCCGTAAAAATGTTCTCTCTCTCTCTCTCTCTGTATACATGTGTGCCATCCAGCAGCTACCATCAATCAAATAAACCTTCAAGACAAGGTAAACTAGTAAAGTTATCACTTGTGAGAAGTACAATGGGCTGTGCTAGAGGAGAATGATGAGCTCAGTCAAAAAAGGCTAGCAGTTGAGAGACTGAACCAAGAAGAACATTTTCAGAGAAATGGACTTCAATGAAACTCACCTGAATCAAAACGCTGAGGATCTCCAAGATGAGATTTCAGCTTGAAAACAAAGCAATGAAAAGCAAGCACCTTTGTGCATCTTTGCAGGACTTGAGGAAGGAATGCAGGACCACAGAGTCTGAGAAAGCTCAACAGCATGAGGAAATAAAACATGGCAAAGCATGTTAACTACACCAGTTGCAGGTGTAGCCTGAGGAGGAGGTTTCCAGGCAAATGTCAGTCCTTTGTTGATCCTTTTGTTGATTATGTTATGTCACTGGCAGTCTTTAATCAGCAGCTGGACAAACACTTGTCAGGGATGCTCTGAGGCTGATCCTGCATTGAGCAGGGGGGGTTGGACTAGATGGACTGTATGGCCCCTTCCAACTCTGTGATTCTATATTCTAAGCTCAGTTCTCATTGTTTTAGTTCAGTTAGAGGTACAAGGAAACAGACTGCTTTGGAACCTAATAAAATGGAGTTCAACACCACCTCTCTTGAAGATATCAGACAGATATTTTAGCAAGAAATTACACTTTGTGGATAAGAGTGTTCAGAAAACTGAAGACACTAAAATCAAATTGGATAGTAAAATTAAAGGTATTGAGACAGTCTGCAGAATGAAGACTAGATGTAATTCAGTAAACTGTTCACGAAGAGAAAAACATTAAAGTTAATCTAGATATTTTGCAGAAAGGGATTAACCATGTGAAATATAAATCCAATGCCAATGAAGTATCAGGACTGAAGATAGGGCTGCCAATTCCCCCCGGGGGGCAGATTTCCCCCCGCTTTGGAGGCCCGATTTCCGCTGCCGCGGAATCGGGCCCTGGGGGAAACCCCACCCCGGCATGCACGTCAGCCGGATGTGACGTGCATGCAGCGCGCGCTAGGGACGCCGACCGGGAGCCCCCCACCGCAACAAGAAAAGGATTTGGCAACCCTAACTGTAAAAGGAGAATAAAGCATGGCTGCAATTCTAAAGACACCTTCTTGGAAGTGAGCCCCACGGGATAACATGTGACTTACTTCTGGTAGACATGCTTAGGCTTGCTCCCTCAGTAACCTAGAAGATAGCACTGAAGACCTGGTAACAAAAAATATATGTGTGACGTAATAAGCAGTTTGTCTGACAGGGTATATGTCACAGTTGCTGTGATCACAGTCTGCCTTGCAAGTGACGCTAGGCATCTCAGCAACAGGTCTTTATTTCTGATATCTATATATTGGTAAAACAGTAAGACGTACTGAGTTATGGAGATCTACTCTTTATAAGCGACAACACATTCAGTGCTTTTTTCATATGAAAGAAATAGGCCATTTGCACATGAATTTCATGGTCCCTAAAAATGTTGAAAGTGCTTTGCCATTCTCAGAACCATTTTATACCTGTAGCACATTCTATTTACATGCTTTCTAAACTGAGCCAATTGGTCTTAACATCTTTGTGACAGATCTTTTTTTCTCAATAGTTCAGTAATAATAGCTATGCCTTTTAGAGCAGAAACTTCTTTTTAAATGGACACAGCTGTACAAACACAGCAGCTGTATTTTTACACTTTGACATCATAATAAAAGATGCAATCCTGATGGCATTTAGTGGCAATTTTCCTGCTACCAATAACCAGAACACGATTCCACTTTGCTTACTTATTCATGCCATCTCCTGAAGTGGTACATCAGGCTCTTTCCTTCCCCATTATTTTCCTTTTACATCTACTTACTTATATAAGCAATGTAAGATCTAAAAATGAAAATCATGTAGTTAAAGGCTCATGCTGCTGGCCCACAGCTGCACTTCTCTCCAACTACCTTATTTGCATTCAAATATAGATCCTATATTTGGAATTTCTTTAGCTAGATATTTCAACTTGCAAGCCTACAAAAACAGCTGCTTTTAAGACCATACAAAGACCAGCATATTTACACAAAGGTAAAGGGGCCTGTTTGCTCCATACTTGGAACTCTTCAATTAATTAACCAATTCACATGCTATTTACGGAGTTAACTAAACAGCTCAAAGCCTTTGCACATTGGAATGCTATCCCCACTTTGGTCTTAGTTTCCTGTCTTCCTGTCTTAAGCAGTTATTTCCTGCTCCCTGCTGTGGAAAGGCTGCTTCTTTATCCTCCTTTTCTCACCTTCTTATTCTGGCTCCCTGTGGCTACCCAAGGGAGCAGTGGGACAGCATAATTGACTTCTGTGGTCAGCAGAGACTCACCAGACACAACATTGTTCCTTAATTGCTTCTTTATTGAATGCAGCAAAATCCGCACAGGATTCCTCATGAGCACAGTTCCCTTCACCTGCCCATTTCTGCCCTTCAAACCTCAGGGGACTGAGCTGTGACTCTGTCTTGGGGCAGTTCCACCAGGTGTAGCCCAGTTTGGTAGCCTTATCTTGCTCCAGCTCCTCCTTTAGATTCTTCTTTCTTCCTTATTTACATTTCTTCAGCTTTGCTTTCTGACATTGGCCTTTTTATCCCTGAGGCTCTACCCATACTGGTCAAGCCCAGCTCCACCCCTCTGTTTTCAGACCCTTGTTGCTCTTTTAAGCTCTTCCTTGCCTTGCCCCCACTCCAGCTGGGTTTGCATAAGGCTGCTACTGTCTTCTCATGAGGTGAGGATGTGCACACCTCAGGCCCCTGCCACATGGCAGGGAAAACACGGGGTGAAGCGCGGCCGCGCCAAAAAAGAAACACCGCGGCGTTAGCCGCGCACCATTGCTCCCCGGCACGATCAGATGCCGGGAAGGAAGAGACGAGTGGGAGGGGGAGGCTGCCAAACTGCGCATGCTTGAGCATGTGCAGTATGGCAGGGGGCAGGGGATGCGCTGACGAAAAGACGCGCTGGCGATCCCACAGCCGCATTTGCCGTGGCCCATTCAATTGAACCACCCAGGTAGGTGGTTCTTTTTTGATGCGCGTTTTGGGCGGTTGGGACAGATCGGGGACGGCCACAGCACAATTGCCAGATGTTGCTGTGTGATCGCGCCTGTTTGATGCGGCCCCGATCCGTCCCTCTCCCAGCCCAAAATGCCTCGTGTGAACAGGGCCTCATGAGAGCATTTGCTGCCTTTTGCCCAATATGTGGAGCCTCCTCTGGTCTCCGCTGCTGCCTTTGTGCCACACTTCCCCACCCCAATCATGACACTTCCTCTTGTCTGCACGAGGCAAATTTATTTATTTATATGTTTAATTTGTAGACCGCCCTCCCCCATACATAGGGCTCAGGGTGGTGAACAACATTTCAACCATACTTTCAACAGACCAAATTTCCATAAATAGATTTGCAGTCAATTAAAACAGTTAAAACAATAAAAAAATCTAAGACTATTTCAGACTATTAGATGGTGTTTCAAGGACCTATTTAAGTCCTATCCCATGGGGGGGGGGAGAGGAAAGATAGGGGAGGCCAAGCTCAGTAGAAAACTGTTGCTGTCCTCAACCACAGGCCTGGTGGAACATCTCTGTCTCTCAGGCCCTGCAGAACTGCACTGTGTCCCTCAGGGCATGGATGTCATTAGGCAGAGAGAGCCACCAGGCCAGTGCCAGGGCCAAAAAGGTCCTGGCTCTGGTTGAGGACAGCTGGGTATCTTTCAGGCCAGGGATCACCAGGAGGTTCTTCTCCCCAGAGTGTAATGCTCTTCTGGGGTATAACAAGAGAGGCAGTCCAGTGGATTATTTGTTTGTTATTATCTGACAGAATATAAATTCACTCAATGTTTTTGAAGCAGGTTGCATCACATTAAAACACAAAAGCATTGTAAAATATCATAAAATCAGGTTCAAATATATTGATTTAAATCGCAGTCCAGCATTAATAAAAACCACTGCCTACGTTGCTTGCATGTGATTGTGTGGTGGAAGATGAGAGGGCAGCTTAGGAAACTTCTGGTCTTGCACCAGGATAAGAGATGAGAAGGAGTCTCAGAGCAGCCTACAATCTCCTTTACCTTACCTTCCCCACAACAGACCCCCTGTGAGGTAGGTGTCAGGTAGCCCTGTCATAGAGTTGGAATGTGGAGGGATGCACCTTCTCCCTGTTCCCACTCATCTCTGTCTCGCTTTTGCCTGCTATCTCTCCACTGACCTTGTTGTTCATTCCTTCTGCAAATTAACTAGCCTGGGAACAGTAACGGCTAGGTGCTCATCTGTTTGTTTTCTCAGCTTGCTCAGCCCGCGCGCACGAAATGCATTTATTGGTTTGGCTTGGGGGGGGTAGTTTGATTATACAGGAACCCATCATATTGCAGGTCATTACTGACACAAGCTGTATACTCGTTCTTTAATAATGGACTATCAATAAATACTTATCTTCAGAAGAAGCCTTGGTGTGTGTTGTGACCCTACTAAGGAGCCTGTCAGTAATCTATCATCCCTCAACTCGTATCTCTCCACTGCGATGAGCAAAGGTGAGGGGCTTCAACTCGACAAGGGGGACAAAACCCAACCTGAGGAAAATAATGTGGAATCCGAGGAATCAGAGACTGTCCCGCAGGATGTGGGAGCGGAGGATGAGGATATCTTCCATATGCCGTTCAGGGGAACTAAACCCCGAGTGGGGGCCCTGTTGGGGCCAGTTCAGTGCAGACCCACATGAGACTTGGACTTTTTACTCACCAGCGGCACTGCGCAAGGAAAGTCGTTACGACAGACCATCTAGACCCGAGGAGTATGGAGCGAAGGTCTATGGTGAACCCCCTCCCTGACCTAAGGACTATGCAATGGAAGTCAGAGGGGCCATGGGAGGGGAACGGGACCACGAGGAGTTCATTGGCACCCAACTGGATTTACTTAAGCGAGGTTTCGACCAGGTGCTGCAAATGGTCGAAGACTCTTTCAAGAAGTTACCGGCTATGGTGGCTGGGGCAGTGCAGCAGGAAATGCAATGCTGAGGTCCTTCACAGCTGGCACTCCAAGTGCAGGCCCAGGTAGTCCTCACGCAAGCCCCAGTACTCGGACAACCAGCACCCACGAACGTGGTGCCGAACCGAGATGTGCATCGCCCCACAGAGCCTTTGGATACTACTTTTGATGGAACTCCTGAGAAATTACCCTTCTTTGTGGTCTGTGCCGAGAAATTCGTGATGAATTGGGGCCACCTGTTTCCAACTGAAGAGCGCCGGGTGGACTATATTGCATCCTGGCTGAGAGACGAGGCAGCAGACTGGTATTTAAGTCTGCACAACACTGATGGACCAGAGCGCCAGTCAGTGAATGCCTTTATGTGGGCTCTCAGGGCTCAGTATGAAGATCCGTATGTGGGACCGCAGGCTAGAGCATTCTTGCAAACCTTCAAGCAAGGCAAACTATCAGTTAGAGTGTACACAGAGGAGTTCAAGCGTCAGGCAGTCAAGATCTGGGGTTGGCCAGATGAGGTACTGGCGGAACAATATCGACTGGGATTACATCCTGAGGTCAGAGAAATGGTCCTGCATAGTGTTAACCCAGTGTCCATAGATGCGTGGATTCGCGAAGCAATGGATGCTGAGAGCCGACTGAGGACCATCAAGATAGACAATGCCTAGTGTCACTAAAGCCTAAAACCCCTCTGCCAAAGAAGGAGGGGGTGAGGGACCAACACATGAAGCAAGGTCTGTGCCTGAAATGTGGCTTGGTGGGCCACTTTGCAGCCTCTTGCCCGGAAGGAGGAAGCCAGGTAGCCGTGAAGAAAGCCCCGGAAAAGCAATGGGCAGACACCCCAGTGATGAAGATGTCATTCAAACCGAAGAGCCAAAAAGCCCTTCAAGCCAGCGTTCCAGAGGTGGATCCGGATTCATCCAGCGAGAAAGAGGATCAGCCGGTGGGAAACAAGGTGGACCTGCACTAAGCCGCGTGGAACAGCAGGTCCCAAATCCCGAGGTGCTGAAAACGGTGAGCGGATATCCTTCCCTCTTTTTTGTCACAGTGAATATTTACAACCCGGAGCTATGTACGCACGTCAGAGTACGAGCTCTTATAGACTCGGGTTGCGGCCGAGACTTGATTAATCCCTCATTGGTAACGGGATTGGGGGCGAAAGTTGTCTGGTTAGCAGACCCCATTGTATTTACCAGATGGATGGGTCGGCTATGAAGGAGCCCTGTAAATACGAGACTGTGCCTTTAAGAATGGGGACAAGGATGCACTGGGAACACAGGAGTTTTATTATCACTGGTGCCGCCCGGTTCCCCATGGTCCTGGGTAGCCCATGGCTTCATGATCATGACCCATACATTTTGTAGGATGAGAGGGTGGTTAAGTTCATTTCCCCCAAATGCTAGGCACACGTTTGGGAAGATCCATGGGGGGGCCCACTGCCCGACGAGACGCTATGAGCCTGCTTGGCGGCTGAGGAGCTCAACTCTATCCCAGTGGAGTATCGGGATCTGGCTTGAGTGTTCGAAGAAGAGGCGGATGAAATTGCCCCCTCACAGACACTCAGACTGTGCCATCAAGTTACTCCCAGACAAGAAATTACCCAAAGGTAAATTGTATGCCATGAGCCCTCAAGAGAAAGAGGAATTACGCAAATTCATCGACAAGAACTTGGCATGTGGCTTCATTCACCCTGTGTCCTCCCTTTTTGCCGCTCCAGTTTTATTTTTGGGGGGAAAGGATAGAGGTTTGAGATTGTGTATGGATTATAGGGGTCTGAACGCTGTTTCCACCACTAATGCATACCCTTTACCTCTCATGAAAGATCTCCTAGCTGAAGTGGCTAAGGGGAAGATTTTTTCTAAACTAGCTCTCAGAGATGCTTACTTTCGTGTCCACATAAAAGCCGGAGACGAGTATAAGACTGCATTTAACACTCCCTTGGGGTAGTTCGAGTACAGGGTGATGCCATTCGGACTTCAATGGCCCCCAGGGGTCTTCATGAACCTGTCACACAATAATGCCTGTGACTCATCCACTGGTGTATCCCCATTTATGGTGGTTTATGGCTATGAGGCTCCGCCTCTCCCATTCCTCTTGGACATTCCCCTCCCTGAAGGGGAAGTAGGTAACTGGTGCAAACGCCTTAACAATGCTTGGCCAGTATTGTGTAAAACTTTGGATGCAGCTAAACAGGCATTCAAGGCTCAAGCGGATAAGAAATGATCTGACGCCTGGGACGGCCAACCTGGAGATTCTATGTGTCAAGCCACTACTCCAAATCAGGAGCATCAAAGCATGCAGGAACAGGTTGAGATTATGCATCACTTCCTCCTCTCCTTTGTCCACTAGCCATCAGCATCAAGAATAGACATCAACTTTAACTGAATTCTGGATTGGCCTATGACTTAAAGGGATTTATTCTCATGTCTCCTCACTGCCACCACTGCAGCCCTAGTCATAGAAAAGAAACAGATAATCCCTGTCACCTAGTAACAGGAAGAGCCTATTGCAATGTGGGAAGGCAGGAATGGAAGCTGGGGCCCTTTTTACTGCACCGTGTGAAGGGGGTGGGGAGGGGCAGAGAGGCAATCCTCACCAGGTGGAGGGGGCGGGCCAGCAGCAAGCATGGGAGACTTGTGCCCGCATGACCCGATGCTTGCCCTATCAGAGAATCTTAGGTGTTGGGTGCACTGGCTGTTACTAAAGGCACAGCACCACCCCTCTCACCATCTTTTTGGCATTGAGTGACTTGGCCCACCCTCCCAGCCCTTTAGTTTGAAGGGGTCTGCATATGGGCTTGTTTCATTAATTTTCCTTGTCACAACTTGGTGGTATCAGTATGGGACCAGTTCCATTATCAGGAAAGCCGGCCTGCATGCCCATTTTCCTAAGCTGGGGATCCTCATAAGAGATCTTGATGTAAGGGTCAAGTGGTATGCCCAGTCATGCTCAGGTGGCAGGGGAGACCACCTTGGGGCATCCGCCCTTATGGGATCCAGAGACCTGTCATCCCAAGGTTACCAGTGGATCATCAACTGGCAGGCGGGTCAGTCAATGAATTGGAACCAGTACCCCATGCTGTGCCAAAACTGACTACAGCTGTAACCAATAACCAATAAACCAATAAAGTTGTGGCCAATTTTATTCCACATTTCTCTGAAACTTTGAGTGTGGGTGTATTAATTCAACTGAAGTGTAAATGGGATTAACATGTGGTTGTATATGGAGGGTCTCTTTGCCTTTGGCCCCTGCCTCGGCCCTCCCCTTGGTGCTGGGGCTGCAAACTATAACTGCTGTTTCTCCTCTTTGCTGCACAGTTACAAATGGTGGTGACAGCAACAAGGAGCAATTCTAGTACCTGCCACTAATGGATATTGAGGTTTATGATTTTGCCCCTGCTATTTTCAGGGGATCCTCTGATATTTCCTTACTTGTGACCTGATGATGCATACATAAATCAAATTTAACAGGTTTGTAACACAAATTTCTTCAGTTTACATTTGTTTGCATTACAAAGCAAATCTCCCTGCCATGAAATCTTTACCCCTTCACCTTTACAGAGAGAGGGCAGATTCCCTCACAAAGCTAGTAAGACTAATTGGTATTTCCATGAACAGAGCAGTATAGCAGGGCTGGTTTCAGCATGTGTGTTCCCTGGCAAAGGAGTTATAACCAGGCCCCTTTTCCTTCCAATCACACACCTTCCATTTGGCCTGCTCCTTTTTCTTCTTCAACAACTCTCTTTTCCATTTCAATTTGCTTACTATGGCAAAATGAAATCATATCAAATTGTGCTTTGTTGATTATTTTTTATTACTTTGTATAAAACCAGAGAGAAGAAAATATTCCTTTCATGATTTTATTTGGTGGGCATTCAATAAAATTGGTATCATTTGTGTGAAAGCAATAAAAATATTAATCTGGATTAACCTCAGTCTCAAGGTCTATGGAAAAGTTTTTGTATTCTCATCACTGAAAGTAAGCAGGCCAATCCAAAATGCTTAAGTACCTAAACAGTCCTAACATACTGAATACATCGATTTGGAAACATCAGATTAAAAATCCCTTCAAAGGTATTGACTAGTTGTGGCAACTGCAACAAAACTGATTTGACAGCATCTACTCCAGCGTGTAGCACTCCAAGATGTCTGACAGAGCTTTCAGGGTCAATTTTGTCAAATGCTGTAAGACCACTTCCTGTTACCCAAAGTGGACCCAGAGAATAAGAAGTTAGCTTTAAAAGGGTTCCAGAAAGGAATCACGTGAGACCTTGTAGCCTCTGTATACCAGGGTGGATCTTGGTAGTGTTACCACAGAATAAAATTATGAAGAGAGTGAGAGAGAGTGTTTGTAAATACAAATAGGTTTATTGTGTACAGAATAAAATAAAAAGAATAAAAAGAACCTACACTTGGCACCTGAGAACTAATTACCTAAGTCACCACACATGCACAAGACAGCACACTTATAAAAGGTAGGAGGGAGGAAATTGGGAAGTTTCAGGGAAGGCACATATAACCTGAAATCCTGGGTTTGAGTTCTGGAGAGGTCCAGGGGCAAATGCAACTGAGGTCCAAGGGACAAAGTAAGGAGGGGGGAAAAGAACCCTGCAACTCAGAGGTTTTCAGGTAGTAGGAAAACCTGGCACACTTTCCGCTGACTCAGGATGGTCTTTATGGGGAGCAGGCATGGGAAGCCACTTTCCCAGGAACATGATTGGTCCAAGATATGATGTCAAAATATGGCAGGAAGATTAGTAGGGAAATACCTGACATTCCAAGGCAGGAGGATCATTGGATTAATGACCTCCAAAACATCCCATCGTTAATGGCCTTGCTCAGTTCTTGCAAACTGAGGGACATGGCTTCCTTGATTGAGTCAATCTATCTCAGGTGGGGTCTTCTTCTTTTCCTGCTACTTTCAACTTTTCCTAGCATTATTGTCTTTTCCAGTAACTGCTGTCTTTGCCTAATGTGACAAAAGTACAATAGCCTCAGATTAGTAATCTTAACTTTTAGGAAGAGTTCAGGCTTGATTTGATCTAGAACCCACTTATTTGTCTTTTGGGCCATCCACGGTATCCATATGTATTATACCCATACATAGTGATGAGAAAACGTGCTGTCATAACAGTAGCCTCTCATCCAGAGTACAGGTTGCACATCAAAATAATCAAATGTTGTGGCACACCCATTTCTTCCCAAACCAACCATAGGGTTTCATGATCCATACAGTCAAAAGCTTTGCTGCAATCTATGAATCACAAGCTGGTTTTCCTCCAAAATTCTCTCATATGCTCCAGAAATTTGTAATTTGATCACCAGGTTTTTCTTTAAAAGATTCTTCTTTAAAGAAATCTGTCACCCTTTAATCTCTTTTGTATAGTTCTTCAGTGTATTGTTCCCATCTTTTCTTTATTTTGTCCTGTTCAGTACAAAAGCTTTACTGTAATCTATGAATCACAAACTGGTTTTCTTCTGAAATTCTCTCATATGCTCCAGAAACTTGTACTATGATTGGCAGGTTCTTCTTTAAAAGAGTCTTCTTTAAAGAAATCTGTCATCCTTTAGTCCCTTTTGTATAGTCCTTCAATGTATTGTTCCCATCTTTTCTTTATTTTGTCCTGTTAAATTATTTCTGTGTTGATCTTTCAGCATGCCTAACCATGCTTTAAATTTCTCTTTGATTTCTTGGATCTTGTGGAACATATCTCTTGTTCTTAATTTTTTGTTGTTCTTTACACTGGTTATTATAATAGTTCTCTTTGTCTCTATATGCAAGTCGCTGGAACACTGCATTTAGACTTCTGATTCCATTTCTGTCACTTTTTACTTTTGCTTCTTGTCTCTCTCTTTAGCAATTTTAAGAGTTTTATTAGTCATCCTTGGAGGTTTTTCATTTATTTTGGCTACAGCAATAGTCTTTATGTATTCTTACCTGATAATATTACTTGTTTCAACCAATAGTTCTTCTGGTTCATGTTCATTTGAACTTAGCAATGCAAATATGTTCTTTACATGGTTTCAAACTCTTCAGGAATGTTGTTTAGATTGTATTTTGGCACTGTGAATGTTTTGGTGTGTTTCTTCAGCTTTATTCTAATTTTTGATATTAAAGTTCACAGTCTAAACCACAGTCAGCTTCTGGTCTTCTTTTAGAAGAGACAATAGAGTTTCTCCATCTTCTGCTTCCAATTATGTAGTCTGATTTCTGTATTGGCCTTCCATTGACATTCATGTATAGAATTGTCTGTTCAGTTGCCTAAAACACATGTTCTCTGGCTCCCCAGCAGACACCGAAGGCATACTGCTGGGAGCCGTCTTTGCCTCCATTAAAGGAGGGAGGAGTTCGGCTGCTGCAGCCGGGTAATTTTAATCTTAACGGCAGGCTCTGGCCCCATCCAGGCAGTCTGCTCCTCGTGCTTGGCCCACCCACCCACCGTGGAGGTATTGCAGGCTTTAGGCTGGTTGCCCCTTTTGATAGGGGGCCAGGTAGGAATTTTTACCTCCGATCTGACTGGCTATGGATAGGGGGTGTTTTTTGCCTACCCTACACTGCCATCAGTGAATTGAGGAATTGGCAAGGGTGGAGCTGGTGGTTAGGATCCTCACTTTATGGTTGGGCAGAGTTTTGTTAGGAAAATTTATTGCAGCTCGGTAAGCACCTATCAGCAACCCTAGAGCGTGGAGGGGTCTGTCAGATCATCACTGCTGCCTTGCGGCCAGGGATGAGATGGGCAGACTGCCCAGGTTCAAGCTGCCCAGGTTCAAGCCACTTATAGCGGGCTCCACACTGGGGGCCAGGTGCATTGCCCATCTTATGGCAAGGGTGGGGCGTTGTGTGTCCCCAGGCCTTGACCATGCCGCTTCACACTGCCAGCCCTTGCAATTGTTTTGTTAATAAATCAAGTGGCCTTTAGTTAACCTAACTACTGTTGTACAACTCTTTCTTCCAACTATGGGGGCAAACAACAAACAACTTGTCTTCAGAGAATTCCATGAATCAATCTCCTGCTTCATTTCATGCTCCTAGCCCAAATTTTCCAACAATATTTGATTTTACTTTGTTTCCCACTTTTGTATTCCAGTCACCTATAATTATCAGCACATCTTGCTTAGGGCTATGAGCAATTTCTTCTTGGACACTTCCATAAAAGTTTTAAATTTCTTCCTCTTCAGGTTATCTAGTTGGGGCATAAATTTGAATGATGATTATGTTTGTAGGTTTTCCATGAATTCTGATTGATATTATTTGTTTAGACTTTTCATTATACCCGTGATTGCTTCTTCTTCTTCTTTGTCATTTCCTGAGTAAAATACTTTGTAATTTTCTGGCCAAAAATGTCCTAATCCAGTTCACTCACTTTCAGGACTGCAATGTTTAAATCTTCCATTTCTCATTTTATGATTTCAAGCTCACCTTCATTCATACATCCATGTTCCTATTATATCTTTCCAACAGCCTTGGATTTTGTTTTTACATTCATTTACATCAGCAACTGAATGTCCTTTCAGCTTTAATTAAGTTGCATCATTAAGAATACCACTACTTATAGCTGTCCTCTGCTCTGAGAGCCAGTTTGGTGTGGTGGTTAAGTGCGTGTTCTCTAATCTGGGAGAACCGGGCTTGATCTCCCACTCCTCCACTTGCACCTGGCTGGATGACCTTGGGCAAGCCGTAGTTCTGATAAGAGCTGTCCTTGAAAAAAGAGCAGTTTCTGTCAGAGCTCTCTCAGCCCTACCTACCTCACAGGGTGTCTGTTGTGTGGAGGGGAAGGGAAAGGAGTTTGTAAGCTGCTCTGAGACACCTTTGGGTAGTGAAGGATGGGGTATAAATCCAATCTCCTCCTCCTCCTCTACCCCCAGTAGCTGATTGATTGCTATCTGACCTGTGAAGGCTGTCTTCCAACACTATATCTTTTTGGTTTCGAATTGTCTCATCATTAGACTTTACAACAATTGTCTAGATTTTGGGGTTATTTAACAGTGGGATTTTATCATATTTGACAACCTTTGTATCATTTAGTCTCATCTAGTTTATGTCCACATAATCTAAAACTAGCAAAATTGCTGCGAAATTTCCCAGATTGATAATGACTTTTATTTAAGTATAATTTGACTTAATACATCAAGATTTTATCAGAAGAGGATCAGAGTTGTGTAATAGCTTGGCATGAAACATAAAAAACAAGTGGCTACAGCCAACAGATTTGAATGTCTGATCCATAACTTTGTAAAATAAATTTTGCCACACAGTTCCGTTCCAAGTGAAGCAAAACATCATCATATGATTAATCAACACATTTGTGCAGAAATGTATTCCAGATTTTTAACACAGTCTCCAAGATATGTCTCTATGATAATGTGTTCCTTTTTAACTGGCCCCCTTTCAACTTGAAAAAATGAAAATTCATTAAGAGGGACTGAAAGAAGAAAATTGCTTCATTTTTTCCTTAGAAATGCTGACATTCTTTGAGTTATAGTATTTACCATAATGTTTGTTTGTTTATTTCACTTTTACCCCACCCTCCCCGCCAGGCGGGCTCAGGGCGGCTTCCAAAAACTGACAAGCAGTATACATTCACAATAAAAATACAAGACATCATTTAAAACACAACCAGTCAATATAAAACATTCATTGGATGGCGATAAAACTAAAGTGCAATTTAGGGACACATTCAGCGGTGCCACCGCACTAGGTCATGTTGGATCGGAGTTCACACAGGGCACTGCTGGTAAGACATCACTCCTATCGAAACTCCTGCCTAAAAAGTTCTGTTTTCATGGCCCTGCGGAACTGTGACAAGTCCCGCAGGGCCCTGATCTCTGCAGGAAGCTCATTCCAATAGGACGGAGCTACAAATGAAAAAGCCCTCGTCCTGGTTACCATCAACCTGACTTCCTTAGGGCCAGGGAGGGCCAGGCGGTTTTGGGATCCTGATTGCAGTGCTCTCTAGGGAACATACGGGGAAAGGCAGTCCCTCAGGTAGGCCGGTCCCTGACCATAAAGGGCTTTAAAGGTCAAAACCAGCACCTTGAAGTGAATCTGGAATGCTATTGGGAGCCAGTGCAGAGTCTTAAGGACAGGCTGGATGTGCTCCCACCTGGGGAGGCCCATCAACAGCCTGGCCGCTGCATTCTGCACCAGCTGCAGCTTCCAGACTTGCACCAAGGGCAGCCCCATGTAGAGAGCATTGCAGTAGTCCAACCTCGAGGTGACCATAGCATGGATCACTGCAGCCAGATAACTGCATTTGAGGAAGGGAACCAACTGCCTAATCAGCCGAAGATGGTAAAAGGCTGCCTTGGCAGCAGCTGCTACCTGGGCCTCCATTGTTAAGGAAGCATCCAGGAGCACTCCGAGACTCCTGACCCTCGGAGCTGGCACCAACGGTGCCCCACCAAAGGCTGGGAGTGGGATCCCTACCCCCGTACCACTCCAATTCAGGCACAGGACCTCCATCTTTGTTGAATTCCATTTCAATCGACTCAGTCTAAGCCATCCAGCCATGTCCTGCAACGCCTGGTCCAGATCTTCAGGGGTAGAGTCAGACTGACCACCCAACATCAGATAGAGCTGGGTGTCATCCGCATATTTGTGACAACCCAGCCCATGCCTCCGGGCAATCTGGGCAAGGGGGCGCATATAGATGTTAAATAGCATCGGTGAGAGCACAGCCCCTTGGGGCAGACCCTACACTAGTGGGTGCCTTTGGGACTGCTGCTCCTCAATGGCCACCCTTTGTCCCCGACCTTGGAGAAAGGAGACAAGCCATTGCAAGGCGAGCCCCTGAATTCCCATGTCAGCGAGGCGGTGGGCAAGCAGCTGATGGTCAACCATGTTGAACACCACTGACAGGTCTAGCAACAGCAGCACTGCCGTCCCGTCCTGATCCAGATGTCTCCGGAGGTCATCCGTGCGAGCGACCAGTACTGTCTCCATCCCATGGCCAGGGCAAAAACCAGACTGGAAAGGATCTAGCATGGAAGCATCATCCAGAAATCTCTGCAACTGTATCGCCACCACCCTCTCAATTAACTTGCCCAAATAAGGCAAGTTGGAAACCGGCCAATAGTTGGCCAATTCAGCCGGATCCAGGGATGGCTTTTTAAGGAGGGGGCAGACCATCGCTTCCTTGAGAGCCCCCTGGAACAGTCCCTCCGAGAGGGACTTGTTGATAATATCCCTGAGAGCACCTCGCAACCCCTCACGGCCAGCTTTAATTAGCCAGGAGGGGCACGGATCAAGGCTGCAAGTGGTTGGGCGTACAGTGTTTTGTCTACCCTGTGGAAGAGCTGTTAGAGAACAAATTGTTCTAAATAATTGTGCTGGGGATGAGCTAGCAGACGCAATTGAGGCTGCGTAGAACTCCTTCTTCACAGCTTTAACTGCCACCTCATAGGATTTCATAAACGTCCTATAAGATGCTCTTGTTGCTTCATTGCGAGCACACCGCCACTGTCTCTCTAGCCGTCTAAGCCTTTGCTTCATCAGCCTCAGCTCCTGGGTGTACCAGGGAGCCAACCTTGTGCACGGGCGCAGAGGGTGTCTGGGAGTGATCTCATCGATGGCTGTCGAGAGTCAGTTATGCCAGTCCTCGACTAGCTCATCTAATGAGCCGCCAGGGGGCATAGGATCCCACAGAGCCATCTGAAGCCGCACTGGGTCCATTTGGCTCTGTGGGTGAGCTAAAATACGCTCGCCGCCCAAACAGTGTAGGGGTGACACATTTACTCGGGCCCTCAGGGCATGGTGGTCCGAACATGGAACTGCTGTAGCAGTAATCCGGTCCACTGTAACCCCCGCCGTGAAGATCAAGTCAAGCATGTGACCGGCTCGGTGAGTGGGGGCCGTTACATATTGGGAGAGTCCCAG
>NW_015175368.1:1003270-1012290 GCF_001447785.1 Gekko japonicus
TGAAGCAGAAAGTCCCGAAGGACTGCGGTCTTATTATTTATGGACCTGGCGTTGCACAGCACCAATGTCGGAGTGGGGGTCCTGATCCTTGCCTCGCTGCCTGCATCCTTTGGGATGGGACGCAGGCTGGAAGGTGGCCGAGCTATGGACACTTTTTTATGGACAATTTTAATCCCTTCTGGTCAAGCTTGCAAAAATGTACAGAAACAGTAGGGTGACCTACAGCATTGCTATTGGGGGTCCCTTACTGTAAAGTTGTGGTGCTGTTTTTACATATTTACAAGTTTGGTGTAGTGGTTAAGTGCGTGGACTCTAATCTGGGAGAACCGGGTTTGATTCCCCACTCCTCCACTTGCACCTGGCTGGATGACCTTGGGCAAGCCATAGTTCTGATAAGAGCTGTTTTTGAAAAAGAGCAGTTTCTGTCTGAGCTCTCTCAGCCCCACCTAACTCACAGGGTGTCTATTGTGGGGAGGGGAAGGGAAAGGAGTTTGTAAACTGCTCTGAGACTCCCTTTGGTAGTGACAGGCAGGGTATAAATCCAATCTCTTCTCTTCTTCTTCTTCTTCCAGGATCATTGTGGGCAGGCCATGTACCATCTGAAATCAATTATGTAAGTATGCTCTTGCTTCTGTGTAGTATTCCTCAGTCAGCAGCAGGTTTTGATTTAAGTGGATTGAACTACAGTTTCCAGGTGGCAGTAGGAGAATGCATAAATATAATTGATACAAACAAAGTTGTCTGTATTGGGAAAGGAGTAGGGAAGCAAACACTAGTGAAAGACAAGTGAAACATTAGAAAGACAAGCCATAAACTTCATCCAGCCCCACCCCTGAGAGAACTCCCTCCTTTGTAAACTGATCCCACCCCCCATGAATATGCCGGACAAACAGAGGAGAATGGGATGGCCTTCCAATATATTTATGATCTGGACTGAACAAATATCAGCAAGACAAACTGAGTGAGGCTAGAATAGGGAGCCAAGTGTTTCAGCTCTCCACCTCCAAAAATTATATGGAAACACTCTTTTACAAAATTAATGTATAACAAAGATTAGAGATGTGGACAGGCAAAGCAGTGTGACAATATGCATGCACAAATGTTTTAGATCTAATTGCAAACATTCAACAAAGCAGAGGGGTGATGGATCTGGAAATGTCCATGGAACATCAATCCCATATATACCAAAATAGCATTAAATATTTTAGTACAGTATTGTTTTAATTTATTTTATTTAAAGCATTTGTATGCTCCCTTTTGACCCAACTCAGGGTCCCCAGGGTGGCAAACATTAAAACATTACGAACATTAAAATCAGCATTTAAAATACAAATATATAAACACATTTTAAACAATCAAATAAAACACATACAAACACACAAGCATGGAGGAGGGCTAACAAGATTTAGCAAGGGAACACCAAACAAAACAAAAAAGCCCCCCCCTGCAAGACAAGACAGATGAATCTTCCTAGAAATGTAGTTGCAGAGAGTTGCTGCCACAACTGAAAAGGCTGTTTCTCAGGTTGCCACCCTTCCAGCTTCAGGTGGTTGAGGGCACTTAGAGCAGGGCCTCTGAAGATGACCAGAGAGGTCAGGTTAGTTCTATGGGAGTATGAAGTCCATAGGCTTCCTTTCCACAGGAAATTGAAATGGAACTTCTATGTTATCTACACATTTGTTTGGACCATTTCTTTATTGCTAGTAGTGCTTTCCATTGTACACTGTACTTTGCACTTACTAGGATATTTGCACTTCAAACAAACTTATGAATTACTTTTGGTTGAGAGAAAGGAACTGACCACATAGGAGCACAAAATTAAACATGTTTAGGCCTCCCTTTCCAGTTTAACATGTGTATAGTTAAATGTAATGCTGTCTGTCTATCAAATAGTTCTCATGGAAAATATTTTCTAAATAATTATAATGTGAATACATTTACTTGACTGAAAGTACCCATTTACTTGGGGTACATAAGAAAGCCCAGAGTCCATTGTATGTAGATTATGACAGAAATAATTATTTACTTTTTAAAAAAATCACAACTAGGAGGAGAAAGTATTTCCTGCCTTTTTCCTACATGCCTCCTGAGGAGTGAAGCATTAATGCGATAATGTTTATTAGCAACATTATTTTGAGTCTCTTAGTGTTTTTGTAATGATCTTGTCATGATGATAATAATCACTCTGAGCCAAATGGTTACTGATAATATTAAAAAAAACCATACTGAATATTAAAAAAAAACATACTGAGTCATTTAGCTACATTTCAAGAGTTAAAAAATAACTTCATGAGATTAATGTGACACTGAGAGGTAGATATTAAAATTGGAATAAGGTTTTTATAAATCACGGAGTCAATTCACATCGTGGAATCTATTTGCTTTTCTGTGGGTGGGTTTTCCAAGTTTTGAATCACGTAGAAGGACTCCAGCAACATGATTCAAGAGAATCCCTTAAACTATAAGACACTGGACTGAACCTCCAAGATTATGTGCAGCTGTGTGCTATCCAACAGATGTGCCCAAAGTTATCCATGAAATTGCAAGTTTTGGGGTGCATTTTTTGAAACACAGATTGCAGTTTTGCAGAGACAACTGTGCTAATATCTTCTGCAACATGGTATAAAACCCTGGGGTGCAAAATTGTGTTCTGTTTAACTGATGCCCATAACAATACTACAACCCAAAGCAAGTATGTGGGTTGCTTTATAACAACAATAAAGCCAAACATAATTGTTTATCTGCATCCTCTTTTTTTTTGCCCCCCGAAGTGGATATTTTTTTTAATTTGCATTTTCTATAAACTACAAAAAACTACAACTAAAGATTGAAAGGGGATGGGAAACAATGCCCTATCACTATAACTATGGGAAATGGGGAAAGGATAGACTAATACATAGAAACTACTTAGGGAAAGGATAGACTAATACATAGAAGCTACTTAGGGAAAGGAGACCACTATTCTAAAATATATCATCTATTGGTTTGGGAAAAGGAGAGCTAATACATATCATGATCTTATTAGCTAAAAATAAGGCTTATTGACCTAATATTACAAGTTTGATATACAATTTAATTCATTGTAGTATTGCTTTAAGAGTATGCATTTAATAGCTTAGCACAAATTCTGCCTTTCAGAACTATTGTTCTTGTTCTAGGGCAGCGAATAGTTGTTGTTGGTCACTTATCACCCAATAGACATAAGGGGTAAAAAAAAGTTGCAGATGATTTTAAGTCCAAGGTGATGTCCTTTGAAGTTTGCTCAGTTTCATGTTCGTTGCATCTATGACACTGTCTAACCATCTCATCCTTTGCTGTCCCCGTCTTCTTTGACCTTCAATCTTTCCCAGCATCAGGGTCTTCTCCAGTGAGTGCTCCCTTCTCATTTGGTGGCCAAAGTATTTGAGCTTCAGTTTCATTATCTGGCCTTCCAGGGAACAGTCAGGGTTGATTTCTTTTAGGATTGACTGATTTGATCTTCTTGCAGTCCAAGGGACTCTCAAGAGGCTTCTCCAGCACCATAGTTCAAAAGAATCTATTCTTCGGCGCAGTTTAGAGACCTGGAGATCCTTTTAAAAAGGATATTTTGTATCAGATATCATTTTTTTGAGCATCTGCTAGTCAAACTATAAGGAAATCGCCATGGGTTGATCTAGCATAGTTACTAAGAAACAGTTCCTGTGCATTCAAGTTTTGATGGGCATGCCAAAATATGCTCAGGAGCATCAATGTTTCAGGACAGTTTCAGGACAGTGTTTCAGATCTTTTGGAAGCATTTTAAAGTTTTGATCATGGTTGCTTGCTCCGGCAGTTGTCTATAAGCACCACATTGGCTCTGCAGCAATGGTACCTTTTGGGGATAATGTGAGCTTCATTTCCTTGGCCGTCACCTTGGAAGAGGCTCTCCTCATTTCCCCAGGCTGAGGGTCTCCTACAGAGACCCCGGGGAGGTCCAGGATGAACTCGGACCCCTCCCATCAGCTGGGTCTCGGCGCGTCCCAATCAGAGCGAGACAGGACGCGTCCGAGCGGCGAAACGCTTAAACCGGAAGTCTATTTGTATCCTTTTCATAGTACTATGATTCTATTTATTAATGATGCATCCAGCATCTGGACTGGGGACTTGAATCTGCAAAGCTTTTCTCCCTGTAACCCCAATATAGACCAAGACCACAACTCCACTACATTTGGAGTTAGCTCATAATGAATTCACTAGCAGCCAGGCAGCCTTTGCTGCTAGCCCTTCTCCTTTCCCAAGCAAACTTACCCTTGTGAAGGAGAATAGGGACTGGCAGTGGGGAGCAATGTTCCCTCTAAGCTGAGTTAGTGTGAGCTAGCTCACAGTTTTTTAGCCTCCGGCTCACACATTTTTGTCTCAGCTCAGGAAGGAGGGCTCCAGAGCAAACTGATTTATGCAGCAGCCGAATTGCTCACTCACAACTTTAATGCCAGTAGCTCACCAAGTAGAATTTTTGCTCACAAGACTCCACAGCTTAGAGGGAACATTGGTGGGGAGAACTGATTGGTGATGACCAATGCTCCCTCTAAGCTGTGGAGTCTAGTGAGCAAAAAATCTACTTTGTGGGCTACTGGCATTAAAGTAGTGAGCAACCAATTTGGCTACTGCATAAATTAGTTTGCTCTGAAACACTGTCCTGAAACTGTCCTGAAACACTGATGCTCCTGAGCATGTTTTGGCATGCCCATCAAAACTTGAATGCACAGGAACTGTTTCAAAAGCACAGAGACTAAAATATCTCTGCTTCTGCAAGCCGAATCTATTTCCACTCCCTTTTAAAAAGGATATTTTGTATCAGATATCATTTTTTTGAGCATCTGCTAGTCAAACTATAAGGAAATCGCCATGGGTTGATCTAGCATAGTTACTAAGAGCATGTTATGAGGTCCAGAAGGTTTCAACTTCAAAACTTTTTCCTTCTGTGGCTCTAGGCAGCCTACTTTTCTAACCCCCTCTCCACAATATGAAGATAATACTACCTCCACCTTACAGGGCAATTGTAGCTTACAATAATGTGTATGTATTTTCAATCATGAAAGTGCTGTATAAATTTTATTATGGTGTGTATGCACAATAAATACACAAATAATGGTAATGAATAATGGCAATGTCTGAGCTACAGCCCATGAGTTCCTGCTCACAGATTGATTTTCCTTGCCTTCCCTTTTATCTAATAAAAGCTCTATCATACATTGATCTTGAGCAGAGAATAGTTGTTGTTGGTCACTTATCACCCAATAGACATAAGGAGAAGCAATTATTTCTTTGATTCCAAAGGAAGGACAAGATTCAACAAATGTAAAGAACTACAGGCCAATATCTCTTTTGAACAACGATTATAAAATCTTTGCAAAAATTATTGCAGAAAGGGTGAAAAACTATTTACAAACGGTAATTTCTGAAGATCAAGCGGGCTTTTTACCCAAAAGGCAGAATAGAGACAATGTAAGAATAGTAATGGACGCAATTGAATATTATGAAAAGCACCCAGAAAAAGAAGTAGCTTTTCTGTTTGTTGATGCAGAAAAAGCTTTTGACAATCTTAATTGGAATTTTATGCACCAGATGATGGAAAAGATTGAAGCGGGACAACATTTTAGAAATTGTATTGAAGCTATCTATTCTGAACAAAGAGCTAAAATAAATGTGAATAAAGAACTGACAGATAACTTCAAAGTACAGAAAGGAACAAGGCAAGGTTGTCCGTTATCACCGTTATTATTTATCTGGGTATTGGAAATACTTTTACAAAAAATACAGTACGATCAAGAAATAAAGGGCTTGACACATAAAGGACACCAATACAAATATCGAGCATTTGCAGACGATGTAATGTTTATGGTGGAAAACCCAACAGAAAAATTGACATTGCTTTTTCAAAAAATAAAGGAGTTTGGAGAATTGGCCGGCTTTTACGTAAATAAGAATAAAACAAAACTTATATGTAAAAACATGATCAAACAAAAACAAGTGGAACTACAAGAACTGGTACAATGTGAAGTAGTTAAAAAAACAAAATACCTTGGAATTGAATTAACGGCAAAAAATATAGACCTATATAAGAATAATTATGAGAAATTATGGACTAAGCTGACTCAAGATTTTAAGAAATGGGATAAAATGAACTTATCACTGATGGGAAGAATATCAGTTATAAAAATGAATGTCCTACCACGTTTGATGTTCCTGTTCCAAACAATACCAATTCTGCATAAAACGGATTTGTTGGCCAAGTGGCAACAAGAGTTGTCAAAATTTGTTTGGGCAGGCAAGAAACCAAGGATCAAAATGAAAATACTTTGTGATGCCAAAGAAAGAGGAGGTCTACAAATGCCAAATCTTAGACTATATTATGAAGCGGTTTGTCTAACATGGATGGATCAATGGGTGAAGCTTGAAAATGACAGATTGTTGGGGTTGGAAGGGCATGATTGTAGATTTGGCTGGCATGCATATTTATGGTATGACAAGATAAAAATGGACAGTTTTTTTAAACTTCACTTGGTGAGAAAAGCTTTGTATATGGTATGGACAAGATATAAGAAGTACCAGAGTGACTTAAGACCATTGTGGATTGTACCAGTAGAAGTGTTGATATCTTACTCAAGACAGCGAGGTAGAGACTGGTTGCCATATAGAGATTTAATTAAAAAAGAGGGAACAGAGTGGGTAATGAAAAAGCAGAATGAAATTGAATATGAATATGAGTGGTTGAAATATATGCAGATTTATGATCTTTTTAGATCTGACAAAAAAAACTATGGTTTTAGAGAGGAAAAAAATGAAATTGAAAAGGTATGGGAGAGTGGAGGAGGAAAAAATATTTCTAAAATGTATAAGGTGTTGTTAAAATGGTATACTGAAGATGAAACTGTTAAAGAACAAATGTTAAAATGGGCTATTAATATGAATAAGGAAGTAGATATGGAAACTTGGGAATATTTGTGGAAAAACTCTATTAAGATCTCGACATGTACTAATGTTAAAGAAAATTGTTATAAGATGATGTATAGGTGGTACATGACACCTAAGAAGATTGCAAATATGAATCAAAATATGTCAAACAAATGCTGGAAATGTAAGAGGCATGAGGGCTCATTTTATCATATGTGGTGGACTTGTGAGAAAGCTGTAGACTTTTGGACAAAAGTCCACAATGAAATGCAAAAAATACTGAAATGTTCTTTTAAAAAAGCACCGGAAATTCTGCTTTTGGGACTCAAAATGGAAGAAGTCAATACGACTAAAAAAACTTTACTCTGGTACCTGATAGTGACAGCGAGAATGATTTATGCTCAGTTTTGGAAGACAGAAAAGGTACCAGAGGTTGAAGAATGGATACAAAAAGTTCTGTTCATGGCACAAATGGATAAGATTACAAAAAAACTGAATAACAAAGAAGACGATGAGTTTTTTGGAGAATGGAATGATTTTAAAATTTATCTGGAAAAGAACTGGGATGTGAAACAAAACTTAATATGTTTAGATCAATATTAAGTCAAACGATGTTATCTTTAGATTGTAATGATGAAAAACTGATATTGTTGATGATATGAAGTAATTTGGAGCAGGGGTGGAAGCATTGTGGGAAGCCATTGGAGGGAGGGGAGGAACTGAGAATGGGGTAGACAATTGATAGAATGAAATGTTTTATATGTTGTATTCCTGAGAAAATAAAATTTGTTTATCAAAAAGGAGTAAAAAAAAATTGCAGATGATTTTAAGTCCAAGGTGATGTCAGAGTGTGGCAAGGCAGCATGAGATTTGACACTGGTGCTTTACTGTCAGTTAAACTCTTTTGTTGACATTGAACTCAAGAGATATTTGTTCTGGAATTGGTTGGCAAATAATTGCCCTTGATGCACACTCCTCCTTTTAGAATGACGTTTTTAATGCTACCATTTCACATTACCAGCTATGGAAATCAATTTATCTGATGCATGGTTACCACTGATGTATCCCATTTACTAAGAGGACTGCTATAGCTAGAAGCATACTTTTAATGTTGTTCTAAATTCAGACATATTCAGGTGGGTAGACATGTTGGTCTGAGGCAGCAGAACAAAGTTGGAGTCCAGTGACACTTTTAAGACCAACAAAGTTTTATTTAAGGTATACGCTTTCGTGTGCATGCACACTTCTTCAGATACTTCTTTTGAAGAAGTGTGCATGCACACGAAAGCTTAAAACTTGAATAAAACTGTTGGTCTTAAAGGTGCCACTGGACTCAAAGGGTGATTTCGCACTAGAGCTGCCTTGCGTTGCAGCCGCCGTTTGTCCCGACACAAACATGTCAATTTCACACCCGAGGCTGGGGGCTGCATTTCACCCGTGGCTTCGCCCGATTTCCTCCGCAGTTTCGTGATCCTCAAAAACCAGGATCACGAAACTGCGGAGGAAATCGGGCGCAGCCGCGAGGCAAAATGCAGCCCCGCAGCTTCGGATGTGAAATTGACATGTTTGTGTCGGGGCAAACGGCGGCTGCGCCGCGAAGCAGCTCTAGTGTGAAATCGCCCAAACTAAACTCAGGCATGTTTGATCAATGTTCACTTCCCAAAGAGTCAAGGAGACTGTAGGTGTATGTAGTCCTGTCAAAGTACATAACTTCAATAATCGCTACACAACGCAAACTGCCCCAGCTATCCCCAAATTTTGAATGCTAAATGTAGAAATATCTTTTTAAAGATAATCTGTACCAACAGAGTACTTTTCCTTAGTAATTAATCCCATTTGTTTTACCAACCAAGTATAACCAGGAAGTCAACAGATAATGGAATCTGCAGGTAATCAGAGATCCAACCCTCAGAGCAAAAATTGCTACAACTCAAAATAAAGAAACAAATCAAGATCCCTCAGTTCCCCAATAGGTGCAGAGGCTTAGACAGGGTTCAGCTCATGCCTTGTCTGCCTGACTGATCATTTGGCAGGCAGCTCAGCAGGGGCAGGCTGGGAGGGGGGAAAACAGCCCTGGAAAAGAGGCATATACCTTGTTTGGGGGGGGG
>NW_015175368.1:1012343-1054182 GCF_001447785.1 Gekko japonicus
ATTTCCCCTGCAGCTCAGGTTGCTTAAGACATCTCGAGCCTGCATGCTTTCCACTCATGCATTCACAACCAGTTAACTCTCCCCACACTGCCAACAGTCTACTGCCAAGTCTTTAAATAAATAAAAACAGTCAGTCATATGTAAATACTGGGTAATTTTAAAAGTCATACTGTTCGGTGTTTGTCTGAGTCTGACTGACACATATCAACATTGATGGCTGCCAATATGTCTGGCTCTGCAGCAGTTTATTCATACATTTTGTCACATACCTCCATGAGAATCATAGTTGTCCACATACTCACACAGTGTCATGGTCTGGGGAAAAACTGGTCTGGGGAAAAACTGATTCCTCTTACTATGCAGGCACAAAAATGACTGCAAGGCAGAAGGAAACTCTGCCAGCAAAGCCACTGTGCAGATGCAATGGTGCTCAACACAGTGCTGGATCAGGCGGAAAACAGTAAAGGCAAAACAGGTAACAAATGTTTACAACTGTCAAAACTTCATTGCCAAGTTCCCAGCATTTATTTATTAAATTTATATTCTGCCTCTCACTGCTAGGTGATCTTGAGGCAGCTAGCAACAATTAAAACATTAACATTTCACTTTAAAACATAATACAAATAAAATTAAAAGGCAACCCACTTAACAAACCCAACTAATTAAAATCCAAGCGGAAGAGCTCTGTTCTGCAGGCCCCGTGGAAGTTAAATGCCTAAATCCAACCGCTGATTTCAACCAGATATTTAAGCATGTGGGACATAAAGTGCTTAAGTAAAATTATGACTAACACATCTTTTAATAGCAAAAGTAAGCATGTGAAGATGTAAATTGAAACCATGATCCTGCAGAGGGGCATTTTCCATAAACTAGGTGATGCTGTTCTGGTAATATTTGCATGTGGAATTTCAGCAAAACCCCCATTTGTTGATGGAAATTTCATCGCTGAAACCCCAGATTTCCTCATTCACATTGAAGGTGGTTCTGATCAAATCCCTCCCACAGTAGATTAGCTGCTGGAGAAACAGGGTTGTAATGAGAAAAGCAAAAAGTAATTCCAGATTTTTATCTATGTTACCTGTGACCATTGTTACAAATCCATAAATTGCTTTTGGAATTGTGCCATAACTGACTAGTGTGGAACCATCTCATGCATTAAGCATGGCAAGTACATTGGCTTTAATATTTAAAGGTACTTACGTCACATGCGTTTTATCCTCCCTTGTATGTGCTCTTTATATGGAATCATCTGTTTGATTTTGGCAGGTTTTTCTTAAACGTCAGAGTGTCCTTACCCCTTTTTTTGTATTATCTTCATATGCTAACACTATTAATCTCAACTCACAGATTTTCGAAATTGTTTATGTGAAATACTGAAGACTAAATTAAGGATATCTTGCACAGAAGAATAAACACTATTAATGCTACAGAAAGTCCCATCTGTGATGACCCATTTTTCCCATCTGTGAGGTCAGTAGAGAATATTCTGTATATTAGCAAAATTCCCATTTCTATCTCCTTTTAAGTAAAATTCTTTGCAACTGGGGCCTTTCATCTGATTGCACCTCTGTTACAGATTACTTATTCCTTAACAATGCATGGTTTTATCCCATTATTTGGAGACAGGACAGGTTTGTTTTTTGTCAGTGAACATGCAAGTTACTGAACATTTTGCATACAATGCCATTTACAAACTTATCAGGACCCAAATCAGTACAATGGGCTGTATATTTCTTTTATTTTCTCAAAGGCTGCTCTGACTTCTGAACTTTTCGCTCTCGTAATATGCGTAGCCCTCCTCTCTTGACTGGATTATGCATTCTTTTGTGATAATGGGGCTTTAGGCTGACTAGTTGCCAAAGACATTCTAGCTGCCATTGACTTAAATCATTGATGTCTCAGAGGTCTGGCAGCTGAGTGTTGTGAGATCTGTGGACATCAGAATTGGATGTACAAGTTCAAGTGAGCGGAGCTTGTTGTATTATTGCATAAATATTGTCCAGACGTGGGGATACAGGGTCTTACCCTTCAATGGCTTGCCTCTTTTCTCCAGGGTCGAGGACAAAGGGTGGTGGTAGGGGAACAGCAGTTCCGAAGATACCCACTTGAATGCAGTGTACCACAGGGGGATGTGCTTTCCCCGATGCTGTTTAACATCTATATGCACCCCCTTGTCCAGATTGCTCAGAGATTTGGGCTAGGGTGTCATCAATATGCAGATGACACCCAACTCTATCTGATGTTGGGCGGCCGGTCGGACTCCAGCCCTGATGATCTGAACCAGGCACTGCAAGCCGTGGCTGGTTGGCTTAGACTGAGCTGGCTAAAACTAAACCCAGCAAAGATGGAGGTCCTGTGCTTGGGTTGGAATGGTTTGGGGATGGGGATCCCTCTCCCGACCTTTGATGGGGCACCTTTGGTGCCCACGCCGGAGGTTAGGAGTCTGGGAGTGCTCCTGGATTCCTCCCTATCTATGGAGGCCCAGGTGGCAGCCACTGCCGGCTCGGCCTTTTACCATCTTTGGCTGATCCGGCAGTTGGTCCCCTTTCTTGATCGCGGCGACCTGGCTACAGTGATCCATGTGATGGTCACCTCGAGATTAGACTACTGTAATGCTCTCTACATGGGGCTGCCTTTGTCACAGATTCAGAAGCTGCAGTTAGTGCAGAATGCTGTGGCCAGGCTGTTGATGGGTCTCCCTAGATGGGAGCACATCCAGCTTGTGCACTGGCTGCCAATAGCTTTCCTAATCCGCTTCAAGGTGCTGGTACTTACCTTTAAAGTCCTATATGGCCAGGGTCCAATGTACCTGAGTGACCGCCTTTCCCCATACATACCCCAGAGAGCACTACGGTCCGGGGCCCAACATCGATTAGTGAACCCAGGCCCTAAGGAGGCCAGGCTTGTGGCAACCTGAACCAAGGCTTTCTCAGTGGCGGCTCCTACCTGGTGGAATGAGCTCCCGGAGGAGATCAGGGCCCTGCGGGACCTCTCACAGTTCTGCAGGGCCTGCAAGATGGAGCTCTTCCACCAGGCCTTAAATTAGAAGCCACCACTACCAAAAACAACAACTATCTCATCGCAATAACAGGTAATGGGATGGCCCATTATAAAGATCTAGCCACAATACTGCAACAGGTCGGTACTGCTGAAGCGGGCTTTTGGGTAACATCTATAGGTGACCATCTTGATGCAATCACTGAGCACTTTATTACTGTTAAATGTACTTGTTTTATCTTGTTTTAATGTTTTATACTGGCACATGTTGCCCTTGTTTGTGAGCCCGCTCTCAGGGAGGGCAGGATAGAAATCCAATAATAAATAAATAAATACATTTGCTTTCAACTTTTTGATGTAAATCTACTGACGCTTTAGAGTCTCATGGTTCAAACAGACAGATAAATGTCATTTTCTCTACGTGAAACAAACTTACATTAAAAATTGTATCATTGCCCTTCAAACGTATAATTTGCATGTGTGCATTTTCATAGATTCCAGTACTGAAATACATGTAATTGAGACTTATACATCTAGTGCTGGTTAAAATGTAAAATTTGCACTAAATTCCTTCTACTCATTTATGCAATTGTTCTCATTACTGTTTGCAATCTAAATGGCTGCAGTGCTAATTTTTATTAATAGTAAGCTTCATTTATAGCCTGGCTTTCTCACTGAGATTCTAGGCAAATTGCAAAACAGCAAACAAAACAAAAAATACCCCAAACCCAAAAACAAATCAACAGAGAACTCTAATAAAACAATGAAGTGGGGCTAGGATTAAAACAATGATGCAAGCAAAAAACTGTCTAAGGCAACAAAACTGTTTACGGCTTGACATACTGTGATGCAGGAAGGGTTACAAATCTGGAATACATTGCCTTGCAGTAAAAAAGTACATTAAACACTACAATAAACTACAGTGTTATCCGTATACTATAGTTCTAATCCCTTTATAAGAATGACCTCCTGAATCTTTCTTTTTTGCACATTATGTGAAGCAACACAAGTGTGGAGGCCTTCCTGATAACCTCAGGCAGGTTGTTCCATAATATGGCAGTCACCACAGATGAGGTAGTTTCAGAGTTTACCTGTTGCAGAATGGCACCTTCAAAAGGTTTTACTCAGATGTACACACAGAGGAATATACAAAAGTGGTCCTGCAGATATGTGAACCTGACAATATTAATAGTTTTGTAGGTAATAGCCTGAGCCATAAATTGTTTCCAGCACTTCAAAAATGGGTTTTGATTGTTCTTGGAGGTTTTATGTATGTTTTTAATTGTATTTATAAACATTTTATGTAAGCCGCCCTGAGCCCACTTCAGTGGGAAGGGCGGGGTATAAATCAAACTAATAAAATAAAATAAAAATAAATAGCTGAGTGGAGTGCCTACAGAATGGGGGTGACATGCCAATTCTGCTGTACAGCAGAGAGTAGCCATCTGTAGCATTCTGTACCAATCTGCTATCCCTTCCCCTTTCCTCTGTTATTTCATCTCAGCCAGTTAAGGAACATACAATGGAAATAATTTTATCATGTCACTACATACATGTACACTGTAAAAATTAACAAAATATTTCAAAAAGAGCTGTTCAAAAATACAACCCAGTTTCTCTCTGTGTCTGAATAACTTTTTGAAAATATATACATATTTTTATTTAAATTGTTTTGTTCAATTTATGTTTTGTATTTTTTTAAGCAGGAACAACATTTTTCAGACAAAAATTTAGTTATGAAAGCAAGTAATATTAGGTTGGATATTCAATTACTTTAGTGGATATCCTAATCTTGCTCACTAACCACAGTGCTCTGGTAGTCCGGTGAAGAAAGAAAAAACTTTGCAAAACAGTAAAAATACAATGTATATGTGAATGTGGATATGCTGAGGATATTTTCAAATACACTTCTGGCTTCATTCACAGACTAGCTTCATTTAGAACAAGCTAACTTGACAAGAGAAAATTAAATGAAGACCACCAGAGGCCTCTATAACAGCCTACCTGTAGAGAAAGCCAGCGAGAAACTGACCTGAGTAAAACCTGTCTTGGAAGTGTTCCCAGATTGTGGAATTATACCCAAAACTATCCCAAACACATTGCACCCTCCTGTAAAAAAGCATATCTATCACTGATGATGCTTGATGTCTGTCATCTTCTATACTACGGTAACATTACTTACTACAGAACCAGTGCTGCCAGTTGACTATGCAGTCTCTCCTGCATTAAGCTGACAGTAACTTTGAAAGGTGATCTTGCACAGATTACTTGAATAGAATATCCATCTGGGTATCTACAAATCAATATCGCAAGATTATCAACATATGAAAGTGCAACAATACTGTATAAGCGGTGCTTTCTGCGCTAAAAGCATTTACAGCTAGGCTCCTGGGCTTTTATCAGTTAAGGCTTCAAGTAAATGAGATTGTATTTGCATACCCAGATATATATTTTTTTGTATTGGCTGCCAGGATGCAGATGTCATTCAGATACTAATGTTGAATGCTGCTTCATATTTGGCCCTTTATACGGATGGAAATAAAACAAGAACACTATTCTTCTGATCAACTGTTTCATTTTGAAAATGAAAACCAGCAACTGTCAACACAAAAGCTGCCTAGACACAGTACATCATATCACTTACAAGCAACAAAATACTGAAATGGGAAATGGGAACTTAAATGAAGAAGTTATTTAGCCAGTATAACACAAGCTTATGCTTATCAGCACCTGAGCAAGGACTTTTTCATATGCTATTATGTTTAATCAGCCAAGAAGGTGAAATCTTGATGACCATCTCCAGTTACATTGAAGGTTCAAAGTTATACAGTTTATCTAGGGTTCAGTGAAGTATTGCTTTATCCCAAAATTCCTTTTTAAAAAAGTATTATATTCCTGTTATGATTAAAATCTTGGGAAACTATAAATAAACTCAAGAACTATGTAAATCACGTATATAAAAGTTGCTCCAGCACTTCAAAAAGTGTTAAAGTGCTAAAACAAAATTTAAGTATTTGTATTTGAGTTACTCTACCCTCATTCCCACTCCAGTTTATACATATGGGGTTAATTGATAGATTAAAATGTTCGTAAAGATTATATTCTTTCTTTTTACTGAATTCCTAATTAATGCTTTAGAAATATAACTAAACTAGGAATAAGGCCTGTTGTGGAAATAAATACAATGAGTTCTAGAAAGAGGCTTTGGGAGGGTGCCCTAGCCTTGGGCACTCAGTATCAATTTGCTGTGGCAACCTTAGCAGGGTATAATGACACAGAGTCCACCATTTTCTCCAGGGGAACTGATCTCTGCCACCTGAACAGCAGTTGTAATTCATTTCTGAGTGATCTCCAGCCCTCCCCTGGAGACTGGTGATGATGGTTCCCCAGGAGGAAATGGAGGGTAGAGTCTATGGTACCTGTTTGAGGTTCCACCTCTCTTTAAACCCCACCCTCTCCAGGCTCCACCCCTAAAATTTCCAGGAATTTCCCAACCTGGAGGTGGCAATCCCTTCTCCTTCCCAGCCAACCATCAACATACCATTATCTGCTCGTCTGACTTCAGCTTTCCATCCCTTCCCCTCTCCTGCAGACTCTACCTACAAAAAGTACTATCTTTCTCCACATTGGTGACTAAAGCCACTTACATCATTCCCCTCTCCCCCTTTTGATCTGCACAACAACCCTGTGAGGTGGGTTAGGCTGAAAGTCTGTGAATGGTCTGAAATCACCCAATCAGCTTTCACAGGAAGAACCTGAGTTTGGCAGGCCCTGCTCTGAAGCACTAACTGCTACGGGGAACTGATCTCTGCCATCTGGAGAGCAGTTGTAATTCTGAGTGATCTCCAGCCCTCACCTAGAGATTGGCAGCAGTGGTTCCCAAGGAGGAAATGGCTGGTTTGGAGGGCATTGTATCTGTCTGAGGTCCCACCCCTCCCCAAACTCTGGCTTCCGCTGATTCCACCACAAATATTCCAGGAATTTCCCAACCTGGAGCTAACAACCCTAGTCAGAACTAGCCCAAATGAGTTCCCCACCAAGGCCAAAGTAGGCCTGGAATGAGCCTCCTTCCTTTTCCTTTTTACTGACAGGAGCAAGCTTGGTTGCCTAGCAACAGCCACTGAGGGAAATGTTAGCCCCACAGGGAACAAACAGGAGAAACGTCTTTGTCAGGAGAGACAGCCGTTTTGGCAGTTTATTCTGTCAGGGAAGAGTGTCCAGGCTGGCAGTGGGCAGGGGAGAGGAGTGGACCCAGCACCCAGCCAGTGGCACATGAGTACTTTTGAGTGGCAGTTGATGGGCCAATGGCTGATGGAGCACACAGCACAGCCAATGGGAGAGCTGGAAAGTGCCAATACAAGTGCCAATACAATGCAATACTATACCAAGTTGTCAAGAGGGACATTATCTTCTGTTTCTCTGTTGGAATGATCATTTAGAACTCAGTAAATATTTCTCTCTGAAAGTGCTTGTGAAATGATTTATTTTCTAACAGGGGTTATGATAGTTAAATGAAAACACGCAGTGGGTTTATTAATAACTTTGAAGAATAACTGAAGAATCAGCAAAGCCTTTGTAACTTGCTATTTTAGATCATCACAATTCAAGCATTATTGAGTAAATTTTGAATTACTAATTCAGGCTTAAACTATATCTGAAACAAAGTCCTTTTCTCCTTTTATTTACTCAAAGAACTTGAGAAGTTGTGCTTCACTTGAAGAAGGGCACCTGGATACACGATACAGAAGTACTTTCACAGCCGATTCTGTCTCCCATATCGAAGCGGACTCACCCCTGCAATCCTCCTGGTTTTCTAGTGCATTTTCCAACACTGGGAAAATCAAGTACTTTCCTACTACTTGCACTGTGAATCTGAAATTTCTCCTATCTGGACAGTCATCTCTCAATATGATTACAATTAGGTCATCTTGAGGTAGTCCCCCCCCCCCAGCTTTCACCGTTGTGCGCTTGACCAATCCTACACTGAATATATTAAATGCATGAATGCTCAATTTTTTAAAAAAATTGTGCATGCGCAAAGAAATTTAAAAAAAATTGTGCCATGCCACCACTTGGGTGGCACAGCTGTCTGTACAGTGCCTGGAGCCTCGTCACACAATGCAAGTGGTTGGGCAATGGATGTATGATAATCTGAACCCACTAAAAATATTCCTGATCAAATCTACAGCGGGAACCAATCGCAGTAAGCTTGCGATGTGACCACACCCTCAGTATCTCCATTCATATTGTCTTCCTGAAAATGATAAGAACACACTTTAAGCAGTGCATTTTTGATACAGAAAATGAGAGTGAAAATTTTTAACTATTCTGCCTTCCACACAGGAAATGTTCAGAGAATTCCATGCATTTTTCCCTAAATACCCAAATTTAATAGTTAGTTAATAGTTTGAAACAATGTGGTATTAAGATAAGGCAACTAGTAAAAAATCACTGGCAATTAACTTGTCTTCATATGACATGTAATTAATGTGAGGGATTTGCACACTCTGAAACTGCTATTGCTAGCTTTGCTTTGATAACTTTATGAAGAACAGGTTATTAGTTATGATAGCAAAATGGACCATCTGTGTTCATTCAGTGTATCTCTGAGCTGGAAACCTAATTATAGTCTTGGAGTTTGCAGGTTCAGTCACTTCAGTCATGAAAGAGTTAATCTGTTTGTCTATGTGTGCTAATTCTTAGTTAGCTTAGAACCAATGAGATACCGAGTAGAACTTCCCGCACTAGAAAGGGAGGATTTATTCATAATGAAGTCACCTTTAGCTGGGCTATTGGCTATTAGATATGTTGGTGATGCTATCTGAAATCTCGCACATAAGCATTTGGGGGGACGTCTTCTCCCTCCATTTGTTCTAAGATCAGAATCCATCATGGAGTAACCAGTAACTAAGATGCAACTAGTCAAATAGATTATTTCTTGTTTTCTTCTTATGTAACCCTCCCCTAATTTTCTCTAGTAAAGTTTATCCTTTCAAGTCAAATGTACACATGTATATATTTGCTTAAATTACTCTTTGTTCATTTATACAACAAATGGTCATATCATATTGGGTCACTAGAAACATCTGCTTAGGTACTGTTGATTATGTTGAGACTGTTTGTGTTAGATGACCGACAGCTGATTTGGCAAGGCAGTTTTCATATTCTGAAGTTCTTATCCAGGCAAATTGTTCACTTGTTGTAATGATTTTCTCTTCTGGGAATGAAAAATCCGTGATGCCACGACCTTGGTGAGACATGAAGATGAAATCTATTAACAAATCTGACAGCTGGTGGTGATAGAGTTGGAACATGCTGAAAAAGTCATACTGGAACCAAAACAAGGAACTCAGCTGGTGCTGCAGGCTGGCCCCAGTACCTTGCCATTGCTTGACTATTTCAAGTCTGTCTGAACACAGGACTGGGGAGGGGGAACCTGTATTTTATTCCGTGCAGTTTTATTCCAGTTTGAAGCTGGATGGATTTGTTAATGATAGACTACTGAAGATAGTCATAAGCAAATCCGTCTTATGAATCTATCAGATCTCCTTTTCCCCAAGGGCCTGTTCTCTTTTCATTCTGTACTTCAATATTTCTGTTGAACAGAAACTACTCATAGAGACTGGATTAAATAAACTATTTTTTTGTTTCTCTATCCATATAAGGAAAAAGAGTGATACATTTCCCAATGCTAGAAAGCTGTGTAAACGTACAAATCTAGGACATACTTGAAAGTTAAAAGGTAACAGCCATTGTGAGAAGCATGTTTGCCTAAAGAGCTATGCTTTGGTTATGTGCATACGGTTTTTAAAGAATATATGGTGTAGTTGTAGAGGTGTTACAAATCAATATTTTTGCATATATGTTACATCAGTGGACTTTGTCTACTTGAACACACCAAGTTGCAGTGCTTAGCAATGTGCACATTGCTTTAGCACTGATGGCACACACTTTCAGTAGACACCTGTGATGCACAGTAAATAGTTAATGCTTTAACCTGATTTGAGAAACTTGAGTGACAGGGGATTAAAATAGAATTCTTCAGCTGAAAGTGTCAGTTATGAGTGGCAGGTAAGAATGACTGTTAAGAACTGACAGTTAACTGGGAAGGAAGGTGAAGGGAGTGAGAGGATCAAGAAGGATCCTCATTCAACTCCTCATTTAGCTCTTAGTAAAGGGGAGATGACCCCTATCCAGTCTGAGGGAAATTGCTTCTAGAAAAGGAGGGTAAGTCCTGTCAAGTGGTTAAGAAAGGATACTGGAACTTGTCTGAATCTTCCTGCCTTTACCAACTTAAAAGTCTGGGAGACAAGCTTATGCATGTTTACTGAGGCACAAACTGCCAAGAAATCTCTCTCCTCAGTGTTAATAGACCTATCTGTACAACTAAACTGCTACATGTTTTGTGACAATCTATTTATTGTTTAGGAGCTGCGATGGCTCAAGTGGTTAAGACACTGAACTGCAGGCTGTGGAAGGTCAGTAGTTCAGCAGTTCGAGACCCGAGTTGTCGCATGACGGAGTGAGCTCCCATCTCTAGTTCCAGCTCCTGCCAACCTAGCAGTTAGAAAGCAAGAAATTGCAAGTAGATAAATAGGTACCACTTCGGTGGGAAGGTAACAGCATTCCGTGCACCTTGGCATTTAGTCATGCTGGCCACATGACCATGGAAACATCTTCGGACAGCGCTGGCTCTTCGGCTTTGAAATGGAGATGAGCACCGCAACCATAGAGTCGGACTTGACTGGCTTTTGAGCAAGGGAACCTTTACCTATTTATTGTTTACATTTTGATAAAGTTACCTCATTCTTTTTTGCCTGTTCTGCTTCTAAGCCCTAAATCTGGTACCTACCTGACCTCATAAGTTAAATAAAACTGTCTGTTAGTTTTGAGTTACCATCAGCCTCTCATGCACCATTATCAAATAAAGATTTTAAAAAAGGATTTTGGTCAGTCCCTCAGATCCATAGAGTGTGTCAGCATATATCTAAATACATTTAAACCACTGGGTGGGACAGAAAGAAAAACAAAGAAGAAAACTGTAATGATAGGCCTGGCATTCCAGTTCCAGGACACTCGTCTTACTCCAAGGGGATGCCATTCCACCACTCGGTCTGTCATTCCACTCCCAGAACACAACTGCTACCCCGAGCATTCCACTCTGGGGCCAGTCATTCCAGTCCCAGAACACTGCTGCTACCCCCAGGGACTGTCATTCCACTCTGGGGCCAGTCATTCCAGTCCCAGAACACATCTGCTACCCCCAGGGACTGTCATTCCACTCCATGGTCTCTCATTCCAGTTCCAGAACACTCCTGCTACCCCCAGGGGCTGTCATTCCACTCTGTGGTCTCTTATTCCAGTTCCAGAACACTCCTGCTACCCCCAGGGGCTGTCATTCCACTCTGTGGTCTCTCATTCCAGTCCCTGAACACTCCTACTACCCCCAGGGGCTGTCATTCCACTCCGTGGTCTCTTATTCCAGTTCCAGAAGACTCCTGCTACCCCCAGGGGTTGTCATTCCACTCCGGAGCCTGTCATTCCATTCCCAGAACACTTCTGTTACTCCTAGGGTCTGTCATTCTTACCCCTGTGAACTTAAAAATGAGAAACACCATAAGTACAAGGCAGGAATTGCAACTTTTTGAGCCAAATGGAAGCTCTTACTCGAAAAAGCTGCTGACTGTGCATTGCCCAGTCATATTCAGTGATTATAAATTTAATAAACAGATACATTTCAAATACTTTTTTTTAAGGACTGGTACATAGCGATGAGTAAAAGCAGCCATGCAGGAATAAAACCAACAATGCCCTGATTTACCCACTGAGCTAAACACGAAGTCTTGTGTTTTACTGTTGAGTGTGCCTCCTACAGCTCGAAATAAATCCCCCCCATGAACTTTAAAATGTCCCATAAAGTGGGGGGGGGTTTGTCAAGAAAATAAATGATTTGAAAGCGGATAGATAAGTTTTGGAAGATAAGATTTGAGGGCTGGTACATAGCTATGAAGAAATAGAGCCAAACGGGAATAAAATTAGAAACACCATTTCTAGATTTAAACATTTTGAGATAAATGCAAGCTCTTACTGCACCAGTAGTGAACTTAAAAATGTTCAGTCGGTCTGTAAAAGGGGTCAAGAAATAAAAGCTTCAAAACAAGATAAAAATTTTAAAAAATATTTTGGGGGCTAGCTAGTAAAAAGAGAAAAGAGTACTGTTGGAATTGAACCACGAGTTACCACCTAGGTTTTTGTGCGCAACCTGTTGGAATTATTTCAGCATTAGCGGAGCAAAGGCTCAAAAATGTCTGCATTAGGTTGACAGCACAACGAAACCAGAAAGGAGGGGTTAGAGCAGCAAAGAACAGCATTCATTTAAACCAGTGTGGAGCGGCTATGTCAATGGAGTCACTACCAGAGGGCGGGAAACATATGCAGACACTGATTTTTATACTGGCGCCCCCGCACTGCCAGCATGAAACTGGATGCAAATGTAGACAGTTTGTTGGGGGACTGGAGCAAAAATGTCAGGAAACTGGCAAGAAACACACATGTGGATTTGACCCGAGTTTCAGCTCTTGTACTCCAAACCAAGATTCCAGGCTACTTATAAAGATCCTCTGCTGTGGTGCCTGGTGTATGAATAGGCAGAGCTTGCCTTGAGCCAATGGAATCTGCCTTGCATTGATGGAATGAACTTCCTTTAACTTAGCCCTTTGATAGGATAAAATCCATTGAGGCTATCATTTTAGGGTCAGTAAGAAAGGAGATCTCAGCTCAATAGTGAGAATTACCACAGATCTATTGGTACCGTATATATCAATTCAGCTAGATTGTTTTAACTCAGGGTTTCAAAAAACAGCAGTATAAATTAGTATTTCCTGGCTCTACAACATTGCAGGTAATGAACATGTGTTATAGCTGATATTCTATAACAGGAGACTGCAAATTACTAGTCTCCAGCTGTGCTAAACAACAGTTAAACAGGCATGCCCTGAATCTGAAAGATGAGTTCATACTGATATTTCTCTCACAGTACCCCCAATATCCTTGAGACAGAGAGCTATTGAGGCAATCAGACTTCACAATCAATCAGAATCAGTCCTAGATCTTAAAAAGTTGATTTCCTCCCCCCCTTTTTGACCTGTCAAGTTGAGCAGCTGAGCCCCCACCTAATTCCCTCCTTTTTTTCCAATCCAGGAAAGGGAATTATTTTGTTTTTATGTGTCCTATAACTGGACAGAACCTTTTTCAAAGTATGTTTCTACATACATCACTGCCATCAAGTTGCGACTGACTTATGGTGACCCCAGCAAGGAGCTTTCAAGGCAAGTGACATGCAGGGGTGGTTTGCCATTCCCTTCCTTTGTAGAGCCGCCGTTGGTGGTCTCTCTTCAAAGTACCAATCCTGCTAGCTTCTGAGATCTGACAAAATTGGCTATACCGTGCCACCTTCTCTCCCAAAATGTATTTCTGGCTGGCTCAAAACCTTCCGTTCGTGCAGCTGGTAACTTTGTACATCAGTACTTCTGTGGACTACTTATAATTCTCATAGGTAGATCCAGTACCTTTCTGTGCAGGCTATTTGTGATGGATCATGTAGATGCATTTGCATTTATATTCCACTTTTCTCCCCAGGTGGAACTCAAAGCAGCTTAGAACATTGTCCATTCCTCTTCCATCTTCACAAAAACAACCTTGCGATATAGGTCAATCTGACAGTATGTGATGGGCCCAATGTCACACAGTAGGCTTCCATGGTAAGAGTGGGGATCTGAACCTGAGTTTCTGAAAAGTACGCAGACGGACGAGTGATTTCAGCTTAGTGTACTTTATTTGATCAGGAACAAGACAAGCTAGCTGGCTCTCAGGCTGGCTTATATCCCCGAAAATCCACCACCCAGAACACCCCCCCACTTCCCAATAGGTCCTAACTAGTGGCCAAGAGCCCCATAGGCTAGGATCCACATCGTCCTTTATCGGAGCGAAGCTCAACACTTGCTCTTGACCACGTGGTGCCCAAGCTGACCACGAGGTCGGAACTTGATACATTACAGTTTCCCAGGAACCTGTCCACTGTGCCACGCCGGCCTGTCCCATATAATGCAGTATCTAAAATATAGATTTAAAAGATTTGGACTCAGACATAAGAGATATTCCCTTGATGAATTCATATTGATGCTTGCTGGGGTTTTTTTGTATATGGAATTCAAAATAGAAAAAAAGAATTGTTTTTATTGCTGTTATTCTCTGATCCTTTTCAACATTTGGATTCAATAAATCTCCTTGGAATATTGGTGATGGTTTTTCAGTCTTAGAAAAATAAAATATATTCAGAATATTGTTTTTCCTGCCACTTCTCCCAAATGGCAGGAAATTAAGGGCAGCCTGAGCAGGGTCAACTTCCTTTGCAGGAGAGAATATTAGCATCTTGTGGGTTTTTAAGTGAAAACTCTGCTTATTCAAAATATGTTGGGAAAGAATGATAGGAAAGCAGGAGCCAGCACTGGTGATTCTAAATCCAAGCAAGTGTAGGCTGCAGTTCCAAAAAGCTTAAAGCATATCAGGAAGGTGCTGCCAAGCCTCTAGCTCCGACTTCCAAGGCAGACAGTTTGAAACTGCCAATTGTTTTTTCCTCCCAAGCAGGCTTTTGATAGAGTCAATTGAAGGAACTCCTTCCAGTCATTTGGGGGTTTTTTTGAGCCTGATTACTTGTTTATCTGATTACTTGAATGAATGTATAACACCTACTACTGTATGCACTTTTATAAATATTAAATTATTATGATATCCACATTGGCAGAAATGTTAGGTCCACTCTCATGAAGTCACAGAGCTCCTGAGACAAATTCTGTATCTTAAACTGGAAGATATTTATGAATAACAATACATAATATTCTGTAGGGAATTAGAAACTATAAATGACCCAAATGTTTTCTACCACTAATCTGACCCTATGTTTCTTTAGGTGCATTAAATAATAGCAGGATGGTAACACTGGAGTGCTGTAGTTGGATTACACATTTTGTAAAGTGAAAATGTCTTTTTAAAACCATTGCCACACTATGCAGATTGATACGAACAGAGACATGCAGGATCTTGGATCTCAGCTGGCAGTGGGATGGGATCCATATTTTATCTGGGATAAGGAACAGAGAAATTGTTAAGAACAGCTGGATTTAGACAGGATTTTGGATTGATATTTTGAGTTTCAACTGCAAATGACAGAAACAGTCTAACATATCAAATGAGATTTTACCACACTAAGAAAGGAAGAGAGAGAGACAATTCTATCACGCTAGGCAGGATGTCTTACTACAAGTAAATTGAAACAAAATTCTATTGGTTCTCTCAATTTGTGTGGTAAATACACTGAGACAAAGACATCTGGTTTCTATATCCCACAAGGTTTTATATTACTGAGCCATATGGAATTAAAAAGCTTTCAAACTGGATAAGCACAAGTCCTGTCAGAGCCATCCTAAGCCTTAAGAACTGTTCAGAATTTGGATAGGATTGAGACGGAGGGAGTTTGCATTGATTCTTCTGGAAGAAAGCAGTGTCTGCAATTGCTGATGCTTCTTATTCAGTCCTCTTCCATACCTTTCTACAACATTATAAGCCTTCAGGATGTGCTTAGAAGAAGGTCAAGCTTGTCATGGCTGGCAATCAGGAGGCAAGCAGGGATTATTAGTCCGAGAACCATTTAATTTGAGCCTGAGAATCCGAGTTTGCCAGGATAGAGTGAGAGATTTTATAGGTCCATGTAGAACTATACTGTCTCAATTCCTGCTGAGTCGGTACTTACAGTACCAGCCTCTGGGCATCCAACTGGTGAGTAGCATGGCACCAGAGAGCAGGCTAGCTGCTCTAACTGTAAGCAATCCATCAGTGTACTTAGAGAACAAAATTCCCAAATCCTGCTGCTACAGACCCCAGTACAAGACCCCTGAGAATCCAGAAAATCACAGAAAAATTTCCTCTTGTGACTGCCAAAGGCTTAGAGCCAGTTTATTCATTTACCAGCAAGATAACAGTGTAAAAGTCTGGATACATCTCTCCAACTTCCCATATGATGCATAGTGAAGAAAGGTATTGACGTTCCATCCCCTTTTCTGAGAGAGAATGATTGCTGCAGTTAAGCATGTGTAACATTTCAGATACAACTTACACATATATGTCAGAAACATCTCTAGAAAACTGTTTCCTCATGAAGCTTTTAATTACTTTTACATCCCCAAATTTTGCAGAGCACAGTAAGAGCTTTAGAAGGTTTCTCTAGAGGGCAAATAGAGTGGAAATTACCAACCATATTCCTTATGTTAATAAGAGTATATTAAAACATACACATAAAAAGGCATTATTAGAAGTAATTGCTGTGTAATCTTTAGGTGTAGAAGTCACAGGGCCAAAGCACAAAAGATACATTTTAGCATTTTGTTCTTCTAAACAGAACATGTCGTAGTTCATTGGAGTCTTTTAGTGGATGCTGTCAGCTGTTGCCACCAGCAAAAGAGTGGACATGAAATCGTAATCTCATTCTCTGTTCTCAATCCCCTTTCAGATGTCAAATGACTCAAGATAAGCAATGTCCAGCTATATATCTTTCCTGTATGCTGATATCAATATTAAATCAACATCCTCAAAAACGTGCATGTGATTTGTGAAAAATAATTCTAGATTATTATTACATAACACACACTGTAGAGGAGAAAAAGAAATGAGAAGGAAGAATTTTAGGAAATAGTAGTACAGAGTGTTGGTGGTGGTAGTAGTAATTCTGCTGGGTACGTTTTGGGAATATCAGTACAAGAAATGGAGTCTCCTAGGCAAAACCAATTGATCTGTTTTGGGATTGAGAAAAGTGATAATATTGGCTTGAAAATGCTGCAAAGGGTTCTATTCAAAATTAGTATATATCTTTTAATATCAATTGAGCATCATCAGCTGTTTGCTTCCACATATCTTTTGAATAGTTTACTGGGTCAGGTCACCACTGTGAAATCACAGTGCTCCAATATGATGGGCATTTTAAGACAGTATCAGAAATAATAAAAAAACCCTTCACCATATAACTTTCTAGTTATAAACTTTTAGCATGACCTATTAGTCCCAGGTAAAATCCAATCAGAAAAAAAAACGTTCATGCTCCCCATTCCATTCATTTAAAAAACCGAACAAAACCCAACCTGTAGGAACTTGGCATCCAAAATCAGTTTCCACACTTAACCAGTATATCATAGGAAAACACTATGATATGGTTGTATAACCTTTGGTTTATTTTTGAATGAGTATGCAAGCATTCCTTTAACTAATATTACCCTAGTACATTATTATAAAGCTTGGTGGGGGGAATCCTACTCAAACAGTTGACATTTCTTAGATGGGACATATTAGAAGAGAAATAAAAGAAAGTTAAAGATGCCAAGATACAAGTAAGGGAACATCAGTACCTACTCCAGAATTTAAATTAAGCATATAACACTTATAATTTTGTGAAGTTTATTTTGATGTAATGAACATTTACCTTGTTTTTCTGTAAAAGCCTGAATATTAGAATCATAGAGTTGGAAGGGAACTCCAGGGTCATCTAGTCCAACCCCCTGCACAAGGCAGGAAATTCACAAATACCCCCCACCCCCAGTGACTCCTGCTCTATGCCCAGAAGAGGGGGAGACCCCTCCAGGATCGCTGGCCAAACTGGCCAGCTTCATGACCCCAAAGTGGCGATCAGCATTTCCCTGGCTGTGTAAGAAAGGACCATGAGAACTAAGCACTGATGCAACTATTCCTGCCCTCCTTCTCATGATCTGCCTAAGTTCACAGAATCAGCATTGATGTCAGATGACCATTTAGCCTCTGTTTGAAAACGTTCATAACTTTTGATCAAAAGCTCTAAATTTGATTGTTTTTTGACGCCAATGGGCCTAGAAGGCTTTAACACAGGGGTGTTGAACTCATTTGTTATGAAGGCTGGATCTGACATAAATGAGACCTTGTTGGGCTGGGCCATGTGTATCATAAAATGTAATGCCAGGTAGTGGAGACAGAAACTTTTTAAAGGACACAAATAGTTAAGCTTGTTGACATCATTCCCATGACTAATGACTATTGTGCTAGTTGAATCTATCTTGTTTTACTGGCAGAAGCATGGTCTTCAAAGACAAAGCTTCTTTATTCCATCCAACAACAATATTTACTATGCATAAAAATATTGCTTTCTGTATTGATTTTTCTAAGTTGTGTTAAGGATGAATTCAGTTGAATGAAGAATATAACTTGTTCCATGTCTATATATCTCATAAGATCAGTGCTCACTAGTGATATTTTCTTGTTCTTTTCAATTATTGTGTTTATCAATATTTGCAACCACTAGCAGTGTATCTAGAAATTTATTCTGCTTATCCAGCATGAATATTACAGACCTATCTTTAACTACTTCAATGATCCACAAGATTTTTCCATCTCTGATTTTCTATAACTAGCTGCACTGGGCAGCTGTAGTAAGAATCTCCCTTGAGTGCCAGTGGGAAGCCTATTCTAAGTTCTGATAGATAATTTTGGAGACCAAGTCATGCATCCTTGTATGCTACTTTGCTGCCAGTACTGTATACTCAACTCATCTAAAGTAAATGGATTCAGTGATAGATCAGCATAATCTACACCTGAGACCAAGTCATGCATCCTTGTATGCTACTTTGCTGCCAATACTGTATACTCAACTCATCTAAAGTAAATGGATTCAGTGCTAGATCAGCATAATCTACACCTGAGACACACAGCTTCATTATATGTCACTCACTCATTGCCTACCTGACCTTTAATGGCAATGAGAAAATCTCATTCATATGTAACTGTCTCTCAAAGCAGTAAATATTAACATCTGTCCATGCATTTGATTTAATCATTATTTCATCTGTGTTAAGTAAATCACCGGCCACATTCCATAGGGCACAACTGAATTTAGTTTTGAAGTATAACTTCAATGTGCCTCAGTAGAGAAATTTCTGTGCACGGGCTTAAAGTGAAAATGTTAACATAAGAGCTTTTCAGATATACACCTGTATGGAATATCTTATCATAAGAGCCCTGTTGGATCAGACTACTGGTCCATCTAGTCCAGCACTCTGTGTCACACTATGGCCAACTGGTTCCTCTGGAGATCCAACAAAAGTATGTAGAAGCTGAGTCCTTTCCCTGATGTTGCCTTCTGGCAATTGTATTCAGAAGTTTACAGTCTCTGAATGTGGAGAATCCCTTTAGTCACCATGACTAATAGCCAGTGACAGACCTATCCTCCACAAATCTGCCTAATCCCCTTTTAAAGCTGCCTATAAGAACATACAAAAGATTTTCCCCGTGGGCTCCTCTTTGAGATCCTATGCCTGGAGATGCCAGGGATGGAATTTGAGACTTTCTCTATGCAAAGCAGGTGCTCTGGTAGGGCGCCACAGCCCCTTCTCCCTTCTGCTAAAAACCAAATCAAGTTGTTGCTTCCATAATCATCCTCTGCCTCTTCCTGATTCAACCAGGTTTAAAAATCTCTTTAGGGATACTGTTTTGATTCCAATCTGGAATTGCATAGTTATTACAAGATATGGGGTATACTTCAACACCCTGAGGCAGCAATGCATAAGGAGCAGGCTATTGAGAATGCTTCAAGGGTTGAGGTACAGCAAATAAAATTTGTATCGAAAGAAATGTATTTATTCTAGAGTACACACAATCATTAAAAACATAGGGCCTGAATATCAGGCTACATTAAGAGTCATCATGAGTTGTCACCATAAGTTGGCTGTGAATTGATGGTACTTTACACACACAATAATGTCTTTCCTGATTTTCCTGATAATTTTGCAAGTGCCTCCTCCCCAGAGGCAGCAAGAGAGAATGAGACTGGTTCTGCACCCATCTGTTTTCTCGCAGGTTTTCCACAGCCACATTGGGAGGTTAATCTCCCTCTACACTGCATGCCACTTTCACTTTCTTTGTTCAATGGATTTTATGGTACCTTCTGCATAGATTTATGGCCGTTCGGGGTGACTTTGCAGTCAGTACAGTGTTGCCTGGGGTATCTGGACGTGGTTTTGAGTGACACCTTTTCCTTTCTCTGCTTCCAATTCAAAGGGAACGATAAGCAGACAACTTGATATGGCTTCATTGATCTCCATCATTTCCTCCACCCCTATTTGTCCCTCTGTATTTATCACCTTGCTATAAATGACTTGGCTCAGGTGACTAATGACCACTGAGGCAAGTACTGACACAGGAAAATCTGCATACCAGATTGAATGAAAACAGATATTCTGAGGCAACGTGGAACGAGGTTGAGTGCTGAGAAAATGTGGAGTGAATGCCAGATGCAGAATGGACCTGAGAGAGAAAAGAACTCTGAATACCAGAGGCTAGGTCAACCCCCACTGAAAATAATAGTCCTTTAAAGTTTAAAGGCCTGATACCCCATGGACCAGCTGTAACAACAAAAGGCTTCCTGACCCAATTCCAAGTATAGAGATTGGGTAATATTAGAAAAGTCTTTCACATTATCGTATATTGCTAATATCTACCCAATGGCCACTTGAGTGCCATTTTACAGTTTAGTAAGAGAACAAGTTTCAGAGGCCCTCTGTTGAATGTATATTTAATTCTGAACAAAAATGTAAGAGCATTTCATTCACTCCCTACTGTTTTCCCAAGGAGTTTAGGGTGGTGAAATCAGCTGAAGTAATTCTGGTTTTTCTCAGTACTACCCTGTAAATTAGGCTCATCTGAGAGAATCACTGAGCTTCACCACCCAAGCAGGAGTTAGAACCTAGGTCTTGCTAGTGCAGGGGTCCCCAACCTTTAAAAGCTTGTTGAAACCCTTGGAATTCTGACATGGGATTGTGGGTGCAACCACAAAATGGTTGTCACAGAAGGTGGAGTCAGCAAGAATATGACTGCTTCAGGAGGCAAAGAGGGTTTGAGATTATTCATAAACCTAACAGTAACATTTCAGGAACAAGCATTTTTAATGGGATCCTCTTAAAAAGAATATATTGTTTTAAAAAAATTTCTTGCATACATACAGTGAAGATGTTTGTGCTGCAAAACAATGTTGTTTTTAAATCTGCACAGCCTATCAGATCTCTAACTGCCAATCAGAATCCCTACTGGGCAAAAGCCCCATCTAGCCTTGCCCCCTTTCTATAAGCACTTGGTGGGTGACATGGAAGGGTTTGGTGGGCACCATGGTGCCCATGGGTGCCACATTGAGGACCTCTGCTCTAGTGCATGTCTAGTAGTCTAGACAGTATACTACATTGTCTCTGCTAGCTATAGTCATTATAGCAGCACAGGACTGTCACACTATTTGCCATACTTTTTTAAGTAAATGGATTAGTATACCTACTAGAAAGAACCATTTAGTTGCTTATAACAATAGGCAGTACTTAAAACCAGTTAGTCCAGATATATGTTGTTTTTCATGAATTATCAAATGTGGCCTGAAATACGGAGGGGGAGATAGGGCTTATATCTACCATCTCTAGCCTGTACACATGTAGCTTTTGCAGAACAAGAAACAGCCATGAACACTAGTCAATACTTAATAATGCTTACAATTCTAAAACAATTTTAATGAAAAGGCTATATAGCCCTCAATTGCTGTCAAAACAACCCAGTCAGCATCTACATTCTGGATGTCATGGAAATCTCCAGACGTTGTCTATGGTTTGGAAATATATTTTGCCATACAAAGTGAATCACTCATGGCTTTGTAATAAAATTGCTGTTATCCAGTTCCAAGAACCTCAGGCTGTGGTCACACACAATAAATAATCCACTTTCAGTCCAATTTCAATGCACTTTCCAACTGGATTATGCCAGTTCACACAGTAAAAATCCAGTCTGAAAGTGGATTGAAAGTGGATTATTTAGTGTGTGTATCCACAGCCTCAGATGTGTTATGACACATATATATTCAGGGAGAAGGGGGTCACTAACTTCAGCTAAATGAGTACATAAGTTATCTAGAACCATTCTGTCAGTCAATTCCTTATGGATTCAGAAAGGAAACATCCACCTATAAAGGCCAATGGAAACTAAAGTGAAGAATTATGGTTTTCACCCAAACTTTTTTCCAAAGAAAAGAAGAGCCAGCTTTTGGCCATCCAATGAAATGAGATTTGCTGCTGAAGCAAAGACATTTCCTGGGATGGATCAAGGACCTAAGACCAATGCCATTATTGATGATAACCTCTTCTTCAGGTGAGTAGTGAAGGCAAAGCAAGATATATTCTCTGCTGGGTAGAATATGTGTAAGCACCTTTTGGATGCAGTTCAGAAACCTTAATCTGCCATTTGTACAAGAATGTACATTCTGTTCCACAAAAGAACAGCAGTTTTCTAAGACCTAAACACCAGTGCATCACAAAGGATTTACTGCAATCACTTATAAACAGATGGGGGACATAAATTTGCTGACTGCAACCAATAGATTTCACTAAAATAATGTCTCCTTTCCTTTATTGCTCTCTTCTTTTTTCAGTGGGTGGGCTGAAAAGTCCATCATCTTGTTTCTTCTCAGGTTGTGCCATGGCTCCCAAATGATCAAGATAAAATGAATAACCCCATTTTATATTCTAGCTGCACCGAGTGAAGGCTAACCCATTGTCATCAGCTGAATCCCATCAACTATAGGGTTTTTTTCCATTCCCAGAATAAAAGCTGGATAAATTGTGCCCACTAACCCCCTTCCCAAGAATTCACTGCTCTGTTCTAAACTTCCTCCATCTTTTGGGCCATCAGCCTAACCAGCTATCTATTTGATGGAGGAATGGGTGGGGATTTTGGCATGCAGAAGTTTATGTCCCACTATTGGGTGCAAGGATCTGTGGATTGGAATAAAAGGAGAAAGAAGATTATTTTAGGGGGGGGAGTCCTAGCTCTCAAAATGCCTTCTAGATGTTTGGGATGGTCAGCTCTTGGGCTTCAAAATGGAGAACAGAAGCCCTCCCAAGAACACAAGTGCTGTGGTGGGTTTTTTAACTCAGAGAGGCTGCAGTCACACACACTCAATAATCCACTTTCAATCCACTTTCAGTGCACTTTCAAACTGTGTGAACTGGCAAAATCCAGTTGGAAAGCGCATTGAAAGTGAATTATTTAGTATGTGTGACTGCAGCCTCAGAGTGGCTTCCAAACTCCTTTCCCTCCCCCTCCCCACAACAGACACCCTGTGAGGTAGGTGCGGCTGAGAGAGCTCTGACAGAAACTACTATTTCAAGAACAGCTTTGACAGAACTATGGCTTCCTCAAGGTCATCCAGCAGCTGCAAGTGGAAGTGTGGGGAATCAAACCCGGTTCTCCCAGATTAGAGTCTGCGCACTTAACCACTACACCAAACTGGCTCTCACTGGGGCTATCCAGGTCAGGGCTAGGCTGAGAGTAATGTGACTCACCCAAGGTCACCCAGCAAGCTTCCATGGCATGAGTGGGGATTCAAACCTGGAAAGCAGTTGTAATTCTGAGTGATCTCCAGCCCTCACCTGGAGATTGGACACATTTTACCTCAGAAAAGCAAACTGTTTAGAATGTTAGAGGCAAAAGCCAATGAAGTCGCATATGCAAACGACCTCTGTGTTCCGAGTCAAAGGCCAATGAGGCTGCATATGCAAATAACCTCTGTGTTCTGACTGGCTATGGGGGGGAGAGGAACAGCAAACTGTTTAGAATGTTGGGGGTGAAACTCAAGCAATGCAGTCAGTGGATAGGGACAGATTCTGAGTGACACACCAGGGCACCAATCAATTCCGGAGTGTGTGGAATGTTCTAGAGAAGTGCCACCACCATTCAGCTTTTATTTATAAAGGGAGATTCTCAAACAATTAACACCTGTGATCACACATTTAAATGAGAGCAAATCAAGCCAGCTGTGAATCCTGTTAGACTGTGTGCCACATTTAAAATTCCCTCTAGTATATGATACATATAGAGAGAGGGTTGGGAGTTCCTAATTATTATCATTGTCTTTTTTTAAGCATTTTTGTAAAACTTGTTATTTATCCTTTCAGCTGTATTATATGAAAATATTTTGAATCTACTAACTTCATATGAATTAATGGAAAACAACAATAGGTAGTCATTACAAAATATTGCTCAATTAGAAGAGGAAGAAGAAGAAAACAGATTGGATTTATACCCCGCCCTTCACTACCCAAAGGTGTCTCAGAGCTGCTTACAAATGCCTTTCCCTTCCCCTCCCCACAACAGACACCTTTTGAGGTAGGTGGGGCTGAGAGAGCTCTTGACAGAAACTGCTCTTTTTCAAGAACAGCTCTTATCAAAACTATGAAATAATTAATGAAATATACTGTTTTGGCATTAGTAAGATTATTTTGAAATTGTATTTTCAGAATTATGTTTTCATCTGGAATTTGATGCTGTAGGACCTGACGAAGGTGTCAGAAACTATTCTAACTGGTTCTTGTAGTCTTGCAGTTGTCTTGCTATTCAAGTCTTCAGTGTGGTTACATAACCCTACAGGGTGTTTGAAGACCATTTAGTAGTTGCTTTGTATTTCAAATTTCCAATGTTACTTTATAACCATATGGGGTACTTTTTGAAGTGTTTGTTCTGATATATGATATTTCAATGTAACACATGTTTATGAAAAAACTTATCCAGTTGGATTTATATTATTTTGTTTAACTTAAATTATATGATCTTTCAATAAGAAAATTTCAAAATAAAAAATATATAATTGTTTGAGAATTACTTCTGTACACGTGTTATTGTTGTTAGTGTGCAGACTCCTATGTCATGGTCCTTTTGTTTAGATTATATCTCATATAGATCCTAGCAACATCATCACTGGACGCAGCAACATCAGCCATACCAGGTTTCTACTCTTGCTCATCCTCTAATGTGATTTATGCCATCATGTCTCATCAGTGCTCTTCCACTCTTTACACTGGACAAACAGGGGCAGTCCGTTCAACAAAATGGACATAAGTCTGACATCAGAAACCACAACATTAAAAAAAAACATGGGGGGACATTTTAACCTTCCAGGACATTCAGTTGCTGATCTAAAGGTAGTAATTATCTTACAAAGGAATTTCAGAGACAGATTAGAAAGAGAAACTGCTAAACTGTAACTGATAATGAAGTTCAAGACTATGCATCCACCTGGATTGAAACAAAACCTAGGTTTCCTGTATCATTACCTAAGCTGATTTCTCCACACCAATCACATCTTCTATTGTCATTTGCCTGCTAATGTCATTTGGCATCTGAAATCACTCCACTTTCCAATATATGGGACAGATGGACTCACATTCTAGCTGTATCTGAAAAAGTAAGCAGTGACTCATGAAAACTCATACCTTCCACAAATGTTGTTAGTATTTAAGGTGCTACTGGACTCTTACTCTTTTGAACTGCTACAGACAGACTTGCATGGCTATTCATCTTGATCTATCTCCATGTAGAAGTTATGAGGGAATTTAAAAGAATTTGCCAAGAGGTTTGTATCTCTAAGGGCCAAACTACATGAAAGGATTTTTAACAAATCAGGTCTGATTTGGCTTGGGACCGTGGAATGGGGGTGGAGAAGATTCTGCCTTTTCATGTGCTGCTTTATTGAGCCTAAGTGGCCCTGGAGGGAGTTATTTGATCCATATTAGAGCTGCAGATGCATGGAATACTGCAAGTACAGCTCCAAACTGCCATTGGATGTTTCAGCTCAGGAAATTAACATAGGAGAAAAGGCAGGAGGCCCTCTTCCCAACTCACCATGGTCCCAAGCCAAGTCAGACCCTCCAGACATTTAAAAGCCATTATCTGCTCTCATTATATATTGTATTGTGTAGTTTAGCCCTACATTGCTATCTAATTTTGCCTAAACATCTTGGTAAGTTTTACATGGATACATTTTTATCATTTATTAAAAGAATTGTTGTATTCACAAAATTTCCTGGAAAGGGAAGTCACATTTTAGTAGTACGTAGATCAATCAAACATTTCCTTTAAAATATTGAAAAAGAAAGAGAGAGAAAGAAAAACATATCACACACAGTTTGCATCTAGGATTAACATTTTTCCATAATGTAGCTTAATGTACAGAATTAATAAGTATGTTTGGAACCTGAAATGTTAAATAATTCTGCACAATAAATATACATTTAACTGAGCTCATCTATTTTCCTTTTTAACTTTAATTATAAAATTAGGATTTCAGATCTCATTATTGCTAGATATTAAGCCTAAAAATACTGCGACCCCACGTGGCGTAGTCAAGGATGGAACTGCTTTCCTATCTCTGGAGTTACAAACCAATTAAAGGAAGAAAAATATGGGGGAAATCCCATGCTAGAAAGATTAAACAAAAATCTTCATCAGAAGAGTAATGAAAAGAATAACAATTTACTTATAGAGGAAATACTCTCCTCTAGCAAGTCAGGGAGAGAGGTCTATTGAGAATATAAATAAGGAAAATCAAATACCTCCAGATGTATCCGAAGAACTGTTTTGTCTTCACAGATAATTAAGTTTGCATGTGTGTGTGTTTGTTGCATTGAAATTGTAATGAATCCATGACTAATAACAATGATAACGTCAGTGCTCTGGAATAATGTACTCCATTCTCTGATGGTAGAATATTCATATTTATGATATGACAAAATGATTAATGAGGCAGTAAAATAAAGCAAAAGTATAATAACAAAGAAGTTGTTTTATAGCAATAAAACTGAAATGCTGGAAAGACCGTGGACAAGGTTAAGCAATCACAGTTGACTTTCAAGTGTCATATAGCTTAATTGTGAAAGGAAACATTAGATTAGGTGTGGGTCTTGTGAACTGCAGAGGACTGAAACAATTACAAGCACATTCTTCTTAGGCTGTTCCACTGAGCTGCCATTATGTCAGCACTGATCACTTGTTATGGCAAAGGAGACAGAAAGGTCTTAGTCTAGTTCAGTACAAGATACACTTTTGGATACTGAATTAGACCCACCTGCATGGATCAAGATCTCCTAGGAAGGGATGGGCATGAACTGCATTTTTGCAGTTTGGTTCATGGTTCAGCCACTAACCCATAAAAATAGGGAGGCTGGTTCACAAACTGCCCCGGTTTGTATTGGTTTGTGAGCCATTTAAAGTTTAAACCTTTGCTTTCTGCTCCCACTGCTTTTCACAGAGAGCAGAAAGCAGAGGGCCATTTAAGCCAAACAGCTGAGCAGTATGAAGCTCAAATGGCAGGGAGCCATTTAAACCACTGCTTTCTGCTCCCTGTGAAAAGCCATGGGAAACAGAAAACAGGGATTTATATGGCTTTGACCCATTTAACTCACTTCTTTCTGCTTACCACTGCAGCAAGCAGAAAGCAGTGGGGAGCTCAAATGGCTGGGAGCCATTTAAACCACTGCCTTGTACTCCCCACAAAAAGCTATGGGGAGCAGAAAGCAGGGGTGTAAATAGCTCCCAGGCATTTCACTTCCTGCTCTCTGTCCCAGCCACTTAAACCAAAAAGCTGAGCAGCATGGAGTTCCCAACCACTCAGCTGGTTTTCATGAAGAACCATGAACTGCATCAAAATTCATGACAGTTCACGCCAATTCTTCAGTTTGTGAATGTTGCTTCACGAACCACAAACCACCCAAAATTTGTGACAAACTTTAGTTTGTCAGATGGTTCATGCCCATCTCTATTCCTGGGTTCCCATGTGTGCTATGCTAGGGAACATGCACAGTATGAACAAGTTCCAGCATGCATGACACTTGATCCAAAAATCCAGGGAAAGGAATGTGGTAGAACATCTGTTTTATGTGCAAAATGTCCCAAGTTCAATTTCCTGCCATCTCCAGCTAAAAAACAAAACAAAAACCCAGATAGCAAATGATATGAAAAACCTCACATTTGGAGCTCTTCTGCCAGTCTGAGCAGATAATGCTGACCTTGACAGACCAATAGTTTGCCTCAGTATAAGACATCTTCATGTTTTCAAAGATAGTTCCCTCTTAGAAGCATGTTTCCATATATCCTTGGTGATTCCTAATGAATGTGGAATGTTATTTTGTTGTACTCTATATAGAAAGATACATACCAGCAGCTCTCTTAATGACAAGCACATATATGCATGTTCACTGAGGTATTTATTCAACCACCCCCAGTTTCCAAAGCAATTTGTTACCAGTATTTTATTTAAATAACTGTAAAAGTTAGTATTAAAGACCTGATGGGTTATTTCCACTGCTTTGTGGGTATCTTCTCATAACATTTAACCAGGAAGAATTCAAAAGTGTACTAAATCATGCTGGTGAAGTACCATTTCAACTAGGATATAAACCTAGGACTGTCTGCTAATCATGAATACAATCATTTGGAATTCTGAGTAAGACTCATTGTTAAAATAGAGGTGTTGTGGCAAATGTTCTCCTGTTTTGATTTTTGGGTAAACCAACAATAGTAGGGATAAAAAATGTTTCTCAAAACCATTAATTATTAGAATATGCTCTTTTTTTGCTTCTTATTAATGCCATTTCTACCCCCATCAGCTGCTCCTTCTGTGACAGTTCCTTCCAATTGCTCTTTCTTCTGGGATTAACCAAATGTGTGCTCCCAGCCTATAAAACATCACTTAGTAAATGGGGGTCACAATGCTACATATCTACTCAGATCTGGTGATACGAAGAAGAAATACTGTCAATTTAGACTCAAGGAAATGCTTCATGGATAACTGAATTCTTTGAACAGTTGGAAATGTTTGAGCACGCACCATTTTGATAAAAAATGTTTCTCAAAACCATTAATTATTAGAATATGCTCTTTTTTTGCTTCTTATTAATGCCATTTCTACCCCCATCAGCTGCTCCTTCTGTGACAGTTCCTTCCAATTGCTCTTTCTTCTGGGATTAACCAAATGTGTGCTCCCAGCCTATAAAACATCACTTAGTAAATGGGGGTCACAATGCTACATATCTACTCAGATCTGGTGATACGAAGAAGAAATACTGTCAATTTAGACTCAAGGAAATGCTTCATGGATAACTGAATTCTTTGAACAGTTGGAAATGTTTGAGCATGCACCATTTTGACACAGATCTTGATCACCAGCAGTGAACGAGATCATTTACCAAGATGTTTAGATGTCTCCAAATGAATTCAGGTGCATTCATTTCACATGATTGCACTGCTTTCTCACACATGTTGGAAACTATACTGTTAGCATTTGTCTTTACTGCTTGTTGCAGTTACAGTTTTTTAAAACAAAAATTGAAATTGGCACTACGATACCATTTCTACCATTTGTCAATATCCCTAGTGTCATGGTGTGGTAATGCTAATCAGTTCAAACAAAAATTACAGAGGTATAAGAGCCGTTCAGATATAAGCTGATGTAAGTAGACATTGGGAGAAACACTAATAGGTTACTGATTACAGTCCTTTTTTGCAGCAGCAGCCACCTGCATATACATGCAGCAAAAGGCACATTCTTAAAAGTAAAACATGCTGTATGAATTAAAAGTTACTACTAAAGCCTCTTTTTGCACCTACAGTCCCTGTTTCCTTATGATTATTTATCCATTTTTTTCTGTTTATGGCAAACAGTCCTAACAATTAGATGTGAATCTAGTAGCACCTTAGAGACCAACAAATTTTGGAGTATAATCTTTCAAGAGTCAAAACTCCCTTCATCAGACATTAGATACCTTCATCAGAAGGGAGTTTTGACTCTTGAAAGCTCATATCCTGGAAACCTTGATGTTCTCTGAGGTGTTACTGGACTCAAATCTGGTTAATCTACTGCAAACTAACATGGCTACCCTTCTGAAGTTAATCCTAACAACTGGAACAGCAAGAACCAGAAGTGTAACAAATAGGTCTTATAGATTAGAATAAACAGCTTTTGTACAGCCTAGAAACTGCTTAACTTGAACTTCAACAGTGATCCAGCCAGGAGCTCCCCTCATATCTCATTATGAGAGCTAAACAAGGTAAGTTCACCTAGCAACTGTATTTGTCTTGAAGTTCTCAACATACCTATGAACATTACAAAAAAAAAATCTCCAATTTTGGACTGCCAATGAGCTCAGATAGCTTTTGAACCTGGTGAAAGCCCTTACCACATTTTTGTTCCCAATCTCTTCATCCTTATCCTTCATCATGTGTTGGGTACTAGGCAGGGAGATATCCCCAAAGGCAGCACACATTGCATTACCTGTTGTCTGCCAACTGAACCTCCAGTCTTTTTTTTTTTTTAAGTTGACTGACTAGCTGAGCTTGTGGAGAAGGTCTTTGTGACCTGATACCATGTAGATGGTGTTGCTTGGTATTTGCTTATTGTATTTTCAGCTTAGCCCAGCATGAAAAGTCTGTTTTAAAAAAAATTACAATGCAAATTAATGTATATATACATTTTATAAAGAATTTTCAAATCTATATGGAAACCAACCAATCATGTCACAAGTGTCGTAACGGTAAATTATATACATCATGAACTATAAAATTAAAAGCACCACACAATTAAGCATACATCATACTCTTTACCTAAAAATTGTGAGTGGAGTGCAAGATACACAATTCACATCGACCTAATTTAAGCAGGGCAACTGATCATCAGTAGAAACTAGGCTTGCCAAGCCCCCTCTGGGGGCAAGTAAATTCCCACCCGGGAGGCCCGTTACCCGCTGCTGGCAGATCGGGACCCGGAGGGAACTCCACCCCCTGCCGGAGGGTGTCCTCAGCATGATGATGTCATGCTGGCCATGTTGTGGAGGGGGGACACTCTGTGAATCGAGGGAAAACGCTATGGTTTTCCCTTGAGTCAAGGTGCCCCGCCCCCAATGTGGGCGACACGATGATGTCACTTCCGCACACGTGGGGAGACTCCCAACGGAGCCAGGAATCCCCCCCGCTTTGAAGGTAAGTCAACTTGGCAACCCTAGTAGAAACCGTTCTTACATTGTCAGTAAGCCTTTGAGTTCCACCTACACTTACAAGCTACATATATCATTCCTTCTTGATAGATGTAGCTTGTAAGTGTAGATGGAACTCAGAGGCTTACTGACAATGATTGGTTGCCCTGCTTAAATTAGGTTGATGTGAATTGTGGATATTCTTCCCTGCATAATAACATGAAGGCTTCTGTATATTGAGCACTAGATGAAGCTATATGGTACCACTGAAGAAGTATCAACAAATCGAAGATTGGAATCTGGAGTCCTCACCCCATGTCCTTTGTGCCGACTTCCTTTGTATACTCTGTGTTGTGTGTTATTTGTATACACTATATTGTAGATGTTTATACACATTTGTGTTATATAAATATTCTTTCTGCTTTTGCAGTTCAGTATAGTGCCTTGGATTGCACTATTTTACAGTACATTCTAAATGTAACAGCTGAAAATACAGGACATATAAGCTCTAATTTGATCTTACTGTTACCAACTGTTTCAAGATAGCAAACAACAAAAACATATTAAAACTTGACATTTATAGCCAGAAACATCAGTTGTGACCAATTCAGTTGATGGAACAGAATGACTGTGGTGCTATTTTTAAATGCCATTTCTCAGAACATACCTGTACTTTATATAACTTAGAAGCCAATTGCTGTCTGAGCAACAACAAAATCCATACTTAAAACATGTTATTTTACTTCAAAAAATCTTGTTCTCAATGATGTTGTGGTTTTCTAGTCCACAACAAAGCTCAGTCACATAAATCCTCTCTCAAAGCAAAAAAAAAAAAAGTCCAAAGCAAGTGTCTGATCCCCTCTGTTACTAAGATTAGCTGGCAGACTCCTGTGCAGTATAAGTCAAAACCAACTGAAAAGCATGTATATTTTATTTAGATTGGGGCTCCTGTTACTGTGACCTGGGTACTATTTTCCCAAAGAAAAGGTCAGCTTACTAACATTCAGCCAGCCAAGTACAGTATCTTTCATTCTATTCAGTGCAAATACTTTGAAGTACTAGTTATGTCAAAGACTCATACACTAATTATTGTGTATCTAGGAGCATATGGCGTCATACGGATCTGAAGGTGAGTGTGCTAAAGAAAAATCCCATAATGCTTATGGATGCTGCAAATTTCACCACGAGAGAGTTCAACAGTTGAACTGACTATGTTCAAAGGTTTTGATCAGACAGAACCTGATCACCCTGCTATCAGTGAGACTGATAAAAAGGAACACAGGTTGTGGCAAATAAAATGCAAGTCTGTGATCAGGCAGGCAAAAAGGGAATATGAGGACCATATAGCAAAAAAACAAAACAAAAAAAGGAAAGACCAACAATAAAACTTTATTCAAATACATTAGAAGCAGGAAACCAGCCGGGAAGGCAGTGGGGCCCTTGGATGACCAAGGGGTAAAAGGAGTACTGAAGGATGATAGGGAAATGGCTGAGAAGGTGAATGCATTTTTTGCCTCTGTCTTCACTGTGGAAGATGAAAAGTGCTTGCCCAGTCCAGAACTGCTGACTTCAGGAGAGGTGTTGAAAGACCTGAGTCAGATTAAGGTGACGAGAGAGGAGGTCTTACAACTGATAGACAACTTAAAAATTAATAAATCACCAGGCCCATATGGCATACACCCGAGAGCTCTGAAAGAACTCAAATGTGAACTCGTGGATCTCCTTACAAAAATATGTAAACACTCATTAAAATCTGCCTCCATTCCTGAGGACTGGAAGATGGCTAATGTCACTTCCATCTTTAAAAAGGGTTCCAGAGGGGATCTGGGAAATTACAGGCCTGTCAGTCTGACGTCGATTCCGGGTAAATTGGGGAAAACCATTATTAAGGAAAGAATTAGTAGGCACATAGATGAACAAAACCTATTGAGGCAGACTCAGCATGGGTTCTGTAAGGGAAGATCTTGTCTCACTAACCTGTTAATGTTCTTTGAGGGGGTGAACAAACATGTGGACAAGGGGGACCCAAAAGATGTTGTTTACCTTGACTTCCAGACCCAGCTGAGCTCTGAGCAGGAGCAGGAGACAGAGCTGCTAGAGGGGTGGGTGGTTTTTTTTACTTGCTTTCAGCTGATTCAGCTGAGGATATTGAGTGGGAGGACTGTGTTTGGAAGTGTGTGAAAGTGCTTAGAGTTGTTGCAGAGTCCTGGCTGCTTGAGAGAGGGAGAGGAAGGGGCATTGTTTGACTGTGACTGACTGTAATTCAGTATTTAAGAAAGCACCTTGCCAGAGGCACCAGCCTCTGGCACGAGCTGAAGTGCGAGCTAACGGGCTCTTTGCCTGTGGCTCTAACCTAGGGACTCAGACTTGGTGCTCTGTAAGAAGCCCAAGAAGAGCCAGAAAGCCAAGGCCCTAGGCTCTTTGTCTTCCCCGTAAAGTAATTTGACTTTGACAAGAAAAACCACATAAATACAAAGAGTTTTAAAAAGGGGATTATATTTACTTATTTTAAAAAGAATTATGAAGCCAGAATGCCAGCTGGGGGTTGGGGACTATCCAGTGTTTTGCACGGAGTGTCACATGTATGACTATCTGCCCACTGGACAGAAGTCTTGGGTGTGTGCTTGGTGCAAGGAGCTCCTGGTTCTCAGGGAACGTGTGTGCTCCCTTGAGTCCAAGGTGGCTGACCTGGAGAAGCAGAGACAGTTAGTTAGGTGCACAGAAAAGACTCTTGGGGACTTGATAGATATGTCCCACTCTGGATCTGGCAGCCCTACCACTTTCAAGGAGCATGAGGGTCAAGGAGAAACAGGGCACCGTGCTGAGGATAAGGGGAATGTGCCCTCAGAAGGGGCCTCTTCCCCCTGGTGAGCAGGTATGCTTTTGCACCAAGGAACCATCCCTGGACAGGGTGGGAGGGGGGCTCTTGGTAGTTGGTGATTCGATCCTTAGGCAGGTAGATAGCTGGGTGGCGAACCCGCGTACTGACCGTATGGTGACTTGCCTGCCTGGTGCGAAGGTAGCGGACATTACGCGTGTTTTAGAAGTTTGAGAGGCTAAGAGAATTGGATTCACTTCTGGAAGTTCTATGATTTGAAATAGGGGGGGCAAAAGGAAACTTAATACTGGGAGTTTGTTATCACCCACCAGATCAAAAGATAGAGGAGGATTATAAAATTATGAATGAATTAATAATAGCAGGTAGACAAAAACACTGTGTCGTAATAGGTGATTTTAACTACCCACACATTGATTGGGTCAATATGTGCTCTAGTCGAGAAAAAGAGATTGAGTTTCTAGACACTCTAAATGACTGTGCTATGGAGCAGATGGTCACGGAACCTACCAGGGGAGAGGCGATCCTTGATTTGGTCCTAAGTAACACTCAAGACCTGGTGAGAGATGTAAAAGTGATTGCACCGCTTGGGAACAGTGATCATAATGTTAGAATTCAACATTTGTACAAATAGGGAATTGGCCAAAAAGACTCACACAACCACTTTTAACTTTAAAAGGGGTAATGTTTCTGGTTAGTTCCAGCTCCTGAACACTCCTGGCACACCCTAGGGCTGTCATTCCACTGTTGGCCCTGTCATTCCAGCTCCATTGGGGAAGCTTGGGATCTATTTAAAACTACGATCCTAGAAGCTCAAAAAATATATATTCCGCAGGTTAGGAAAGGCACAAACAGGTATAGGAAAAAGCCTGCATGGTTAACAAACAGAGTAATGGAGGCTGTAAAAAGTAAAAAGAATTCCTTTAAGCAGTGGAAAGCTAGTCACAGTGAGGCTGATTAAACAAAACACAGGCTATGGCAAATAAAATGCAAGTCTGTAGTCAGGCAGGCAAAAGGGAATATGAAGAGCATATAGCAAAAAACGCAAAAACCAACAATAAAACTTTCTTCAAATACATTAGAAGCAGGAAACCAGCCAGGGAGGCAGTGGGGCCCTTGGACGACCAAGGGGTAAAAGGAGTATTGAAGGATGATAGGGAAATGGCTGAGAAGCTAAATGCATTTTTTGCCTCCGTCTTCACTGTGGAAGATGAGAAGTGCTTGCCCACTCCAGAACCACTGATTTCAGGAGGGGTGTTGGAAGACCTGAGTCAGATTGAGGTGATGAGAGAGGAGGTCCTAAAACTGATAGACAACTTAAAAACTGAAAAATCACCAGGCCCAGATGGCATACATCCGAGAGTTCTGAAAGAACTCAAATGTGAACTTGTAGATCTCCTGACAAAGATATGTAATCTTTCCTTAAAATCTGCCTCCATTCCTGAGGATTGGAAGGTAGCTAATGTCACTCCCATCTTTAAAAAGGGTTCCAGAGGAGATCCGGGAAATTACAGGCCAGTCAGTCTGACGTCGATACCGGGTAAATTGGTGGAAACCATTATTAAGGAAAGAATTAGTAGGCACATAGATGAACAAAACCTATTGAGGCAGACTCAGCACGGTTTCTGTAAGGGAAGATCTTGTCTCACTAACCTGTTAGTGTTCTTTGAGGGGGTGAACAAACATGTGGACAAGGGGGATCCAATAGATATTATTTACCTTGACTTCCAGAAAGCTTTTGATAAAGTTCCTCATCAAAGGCTCCTAAGTAAGCTCAAAAATCATGGGATAGAAGGACAAGTCCTTTTATGGATCAAAAACTGGCTAGTTCATAGAAAACAGAGAGTGAGTGTAGGTGGGCAATTTTCTCAGTGGAGGGTGGTAAGCAGTGGGGTACCGCAGGGATCAGTACTTGGTCCACTGCTTTTTAACTTGTTCATTAATGATTTGGAGATGGGAGTAAGCAGTGAAGTGGCTAAATTTGCGGATGATACAAAGTTGTTCAGGGTGGTGAAAACCAGTGAGGATTGTGAGGCACTCCAAGGGGATCTGTCAAGGATGGGCGAGTGGGCGTCAACATGGCAAATGGGGTTCAATGTGGCCAAGTGCAAGGTGATGCACATTGGAGCCAAAAATCCTAAATATAAATACACATTGATGGGGTCTGAACTGGCAGAGACTGATCAAGAGAGAGATCTTGGAGTTGTAGTGGATAACTCACTGAAAATGTCGAGACAGTGTGTGACTGCAATAAAGAAGGCCAATGCTATGCTGGGGATTATTAGGAAGGGTATTGAAAACAGATCAGCCAATATAATAATGCCCCTATATAAATCAATGGTGAGACCTCATTTGGAATACTGTGTGCAGTTCTGGTCACCACACCTTAAAAAGGATATTATAGCTTTGGAAAAAGTGCAGAAAAGGGCAACTCGAATGATAAAAGGGTTGGAACACTTTCCCTATGAGGAACGGTTAAGGCGCTTAGGGCTCTTTAGCTTGGAGAAACGATGACTGAGGGGTGACATGATTGAGGTTTATAAGATTATGCATGGGAAAGAGCAGGTAGAGAAAGAGGTACTTTTCTCCCTTTCTCACAATACAAGAACTCGTGGGCACTCCATGAAACTGCAGAGCGGGCGGGTTAGAACGGATACGAGGAAGTACTTCTTCACCCAAAGAGTGATTAACACTTGGAATTCACTGCCACAGGAAGTGGTGGCGGCTACAAGCATGGGCGGCTTCAAAAGGGAATTAGATAAGCATATGGAGCAGAGGTCCATCAGTGGCTATTAGCCACAAGGTATAGATAGGGGCTCTGGGGCAAGTGATGCTCTGTCTTCTTGGTGCTTGGGGGGGCCAACAGTGGGAGGGCTTCTAATGTCCTGGTCCCACTGGTGGACCTCCTAATGGCACTGGTATTTCTGGTCACTGTGTGATACAGAGTATTGGACTGGATGGGCCTTTGGCCTGATCCAACATTGGCGTCTCTTATGTTCTTATGTTCTGAATGCTTTTGATAAAGTTCCTCATTAACGGCTCCTAAGTAAGCTCAATAGTCACAGGATCAAAAACTGGCTAATTGATAGGAAACAGAGAGTGAGTATAAATGGGCAATTTTCTCAGTGGATGGTGGTAAGCATAGGGGTACCACAGGGATCAGTACTCGGTCCGATGCTTTTCAACTTGTTTATTAATGATTTGGAGTTGGGAGTAAGCAGTGAAGTGGCTAAATTTGCAGATGACACAAAGTTGTTCAGGGTGGTGAAAACCAGGGAGGATTGTGAGGCACCTCAAAGGGATCTGTCGTTGATGGGAGAGTGGGTGTCAATGTGGCAAATGGGGTTCAATGTGACCAAGTGCAAAGTGATGCACATTGGAGCCAAAAATCCTAACTATAAATACACATTGATGGGAGAGACTGACCAAGAGAGAGATCTTGGATTCGTAGTAGATAACTCACTGAAAATCTTGGAGTCACTTCCGGTTTTAGCGTTTGCCATGGCGTTCACCTCTCCTGATCCCCTGGGAGAGGCCTGCCAGAGCCCATGGTGAGGAGAGGGTGCGACTGTCTGCACCACCCCTGGAGTCTCTGCAGTAGACTCCTAGCCATAGGGCACGACCTTGCCGGTGAAGGGGGGCTTTCTCCATGCCCTGAAGAAAAAAATCTTCTACAGGGGGCACAAAAAAAGAAAATCTTGGAGTCATAGTAAATAACTCACTGAAAATGTTGAGACAGTGTGCAACTGCAATAAAAAAGGCCAACTCCATGCTAGGGATTATTAGGAAGGGAATTGAAAACAGATCAGCCAGTATCATAATTTTTTTGTTTTTCAGTCGCACAGTTAAATCCGACTCTTTGCAATCCCATGGACCAGCTCCCGCCAGGCCCTCCTGTCTTCCGCTGTCCTCTGAAGTTGGCTCAATTTCATGTTTGTTGCATCGATGACACTGTCCAACCATCTCATCCTTTGCCGTCCCCATCTTCTTTGACCTTCAGTCTTTCCCAGCATTAGGGTCTTCTCCAGTGAGTGCTCCCTTCTCATTTTGGTGGCCAAAGTATTTGAGCTTCAGTTTCATTATCTGGCCTTCCAGGGAACAGTCAGGGTTGATTTCTTTTAGGATTGACTGATTTGTTCTTCTTGCAGTCCAAGGGACTCTCAAGAGTCTCCTCCAGCACCATAGTTCAAAAGAATCTATTCTTCGGCGCTCGGCCTTCCTTATAGTCCAACTCTCACAGCCATACATGACTACTGGGAATACCATTGCTTTGACCATGCGGACTTTTGTTGGCAGGGTGATGTCTCTACTTTTTATCATGCTGTTTAGGTTCGCCATCACTTTCCTCCCAAGGAAATCTTTTAATTTCATGGCTGCTGTCACAGTCTGCGGTGATCTGGGATCCCAGGAACGTGAAGTCTGTCACGACTTCCACGACTTCCCCTTCTATTTGCCAAGGAGTGATGGGGCCGGATGCCATGATCTTAGTTTTTTTGATGTTGAGCTTCAAGCCCACTTTTGCGCTCTCCTCTTTTACTCTGAGCAAGAGGCTCTTTAGATCCTTTTCACTTTCATTAGAAACGACAGCTGAGGGGTGACATGACTGAAGTTTATAAGGTTATATATGGCATAGAGCAGGTAGAGAAAGAAGTACTTTTCTCCCTTTCTCACAATACAAGAACTTGTGGGCACTCAATGAAATTGCTGAGCTGTCAGGTTAGAACAGATAAAAGGAAGTACTTCTTCACCCAAAGAGTGATTAACACATGGAATTCACTGCCACAGGAGGTGGTGGCAGCTACAAGCAGGGACAGCTTCAAGAGGGAATTAGATAAGCATATGGAGCAGAGGTCCATCAGTGGCTATTAGCCACAAAGTACAGATAGGGACTCTGGGGCAAGTGATGCTCTGTATTCTTGGTGCTTGGGGGGCCAACAGTAGGAGAGCTTCTAGTGTCCTGGCCCCACTGGTGGACCTCTTGATGGCACCTGGTATTTTTGGCCACTGTATGATAGCATATTGGACTGGATGGGCCACTGGCCTGATCCAACATTTGCTTCTCTTATGTTCTTATGCCTGTTTAGTTTGTGCTGTAGAGCCTCAAATGCTAGCCAAATGGGTTTGCATGAATTTTTTTGCAAAACTGTGCATGCACAATTCAAACTGATCAGCAGTGATTAGTTATGTGAGACCGTGGACATTGAAGTTATTATGATTCAGCATTAATTTATGACTGATGTATATGATTTGCAAGTGATCGAATAGTCTTTTTAAACAACTTACTACTGAACAGATCAATTATGCAACAAGGACGGGGGGCAGGGAACTGTAAAAATCAATTGGGCTGTGGAAAAATGCACAAAGCAAAAAGTCAATTGTGTTGTATTACATGGTTAGGAAGGAATAACTGAAGCAACTTGCACAACAGCCTCACAGGGTGAGGACAGTCAAAGCAAGCATCAGAAAATCAGCTCCCTGTTCATGACCAGCAGACAGGGCATGAATCAAATTGGTGGTGTCATGCAACCCTAATGATGCAATGGATTTTTGTCTGGGGATATAAATGGAGCTGCAAGTACAAGATATGGTGCAATAATTACAGAGTTGCACTAGGATCTGTGAGATCCATGCTGAAATCTCCACTCTGCCAGAAAAGCTTGATGGGTAGCCTGTCAGACATACTTCACAGGGTTGTTATGAGCATAAACTGGAGTTGAAGAGAATGATATAAGCTTCTTTGGGTCCCTACTGGGGATAAAGGCAAGGTTAAATTAAGTATGTCATAAATATGGAATTTCTTGTGCCTGCAGTGGGGACAGGAAGAGAAACCTGCAGCACAAGCTAGAATAAAACAGGCATTAATGTTATTAAAAGCTATTTTAAGAAGGTCTCAAGCAAAAACAAGGAACAAGTGAGCCTATTTCATAATCAAAGTCACATATTAATGTGGGTAAGAAAGTGGCATGCAAGAGATGAAGGAATCTATGATTCCTGCCCTTAGCCATTATTATTATTGTTGTTGTTGTTAAATTTGTGGATCTCCCAATCCCTGCTACTTTAGGGCTCTGGGTGATGTACAACATTTGATTAAAACATAAAAACCATATAATAAAATACAGAAATACAGAAAGGCTTCTGAGCATCATGGGTAGGAGGGAAAGGGGAGACTTTTGATAGCTTTTAGTCTCCTTAGACCTATAGGTAAAATGGGACTATACCTACCTCTCACTTTTCATTCCCTCGTTATTATTAAAAACTTCCTTGAAATTATTTGCAGAAAACATATTTTTTTAAAGTATCCATCTGAACATAGCTATGAAAGACAGCTAGTACAAATGTTTGGATATTATTCAAGAAAACTGACAAAGACTTGTTTTACATGATAATTTTGCCACTATGGAAGTGTTATGTCTGTGGACTGCCACTAGGGGTCTGCGGCCTCAATTCTTAGCTTGGTTCCAAACACAGTAGGGACCAAGGATCCTAGACCACCCTGAGTCCTCCAATAGGACCTTGGAGGGAAATTCAACCCCCCCATGAAACTGTGGGTGTGCACGGGTGGAGTGTATACAGTTGGCCCTTGCCCGGCCGTGTATGTTCTCTTGTTGTGAAGTACAATAAATGCATCTAGTTAGCATGTCGTAGCCCTGGTCCTGGCTATACATTGAGTTTGCTGGCCCCTTTCAAGGATGGATCTTTCTAGTCACAGTACACTCCTACTCAAAATGGTTGAAGATTAGCCCTGTCACCACCACGTCCACGAAGGCAGTCATACGCATACTGCACCGAATCTTCGCGACCCATGGGCTGCCGGACATTATAGTCTCCAACAACGGGGAGGCATTCACTTTGGAGGAGTTCCAAGACTTCCTCCAGTGGATCCTAATCCAGCACATGAGGTCTGCACCCTTCCACCCTGCGACCAACAGACAAGAGGAGCGGATGGTGCGCACCATGAAGGAAGCCCTCAGCAGGATCACAGACAGAGACTGGGAGTTCCAACTAGCCTGTTTCCTCCTAACCCAGTGGACTACTCCAAACCCTGTCAACAGCCATTGCCCTGCCGAACTCCTGATGGGCCGCTGTCCCACCATTCTGCTAGACCGGCTGCATCCAGACCGGGCGCCAGAGTCAAGGAGGCTAACTGAACAAAGAGAGTCTCCCTGGGGGTTCTTCCTGGAAGACCCCGGCTACATTAAGAACTTTGGGAAAGGACCCCCGTGGCTGGCGGGATGGGTAGTCAGGCCCACAGGTCTGGTCTCTTATGAAGTGTCTACGGAGGATGGCCAGCTCCTCAAGAAATGTGGACCAGCTATGGCAGCGACAGCTCCTGGCAGAGGAGGAGGTCCCCCTGAGGCCCGTTGGCCTCGAGAACTACACGGCAGAGGCAAGCGTCAATGCAAGTCCACCAGCCCCAGTCGAGGCACAACAGCCATAGCGCCACCCAAGCCACCGTGGCCAGAAGAGCTGCCGCTGCTGCAACAGCAGCAAAGTGTCCTGGCTGACTGCCCGGAGCCAGTCATGAGCAACCCCATCCTGTTGCCCCGGCGTTCCCTGTGAAAGTGCCAGCCACCAGCCTACCTACAGCACTATGTGACATAGGTTGGCTTGGAACTATGGGGGGAGGGGTGTTATGTCCACGGACTGCCACTAGGGATCTCCAGCCTCAATCCTTAGCTTGGTCCCAAACACAATAGGGAACAAGGATCCTAGACAACCCTGAGTCCTCCAATAAGACCTTGGAGAGAAATTCAAATCCCCCATTGGAACTGTGGGTGTGCCCGGGTGGAGTGTATATAGTTGGCCCTTGCTGGGCCGTGTGTGTTTTGTTGTTGTGAAGTACAATAAAAGCATCTAGTTAGCATGTCGTAGTTCGAGTCTCCATGTGTGAACCCAGTACTTTGCAGGAAGAGGTCATGAACAATCTGTACTTCTGAAATTAAAAGACTCAACACATGAGTTATAATAATACTAGGGAGCAAAGCTCATTGTGGATGAAGACAACAGGCCCTAGAAAGTTAGGGTGGGTGGGTGGTATATAGATAGGTAGATGGATATATAGAGGGGTTTGGAGGAAGTAAGGAAGGAAGGAAGGAAGGAAGGAAGG
>NW_015175368.1:1054244-1077948 GCF_001447785.1 Gekko japonicus
TAGATAGATAGATAGATAGATAGATAGATAGATAGATAGATAGATGAGAGAGAGAGAGAGAGAGAGAGGAAGGAAGGAAGGAAGGAAGGAAGGAAGGAAGGAAGGAAGGAAGGAAAAATTTGCTGAACAAAATCAAAGGAGAACCATCATTCACTGCCAAGTGTGACATGGTATGATAACTAAAGGGATGTAACAATAGTGCAGTGGCAACGAAGAGAAAAAAGATATTGCTGGAGCATTTTCACACCAGTGTGGTGTAGTGGTCAGAGTCAAGAACCACAAGGGTAAGAAAGAAGTCTCATAAACAGCCGATATTAAAAACTTAGTGTAAATGTATACAAAAATACATGTATTTATTAGAAAGACAGTTAAAAACAAATAAGGGCCAAATGAAAGCCTCGTAACAAAGTACAAGTGGCCTGAACACAAGGTTAGATACAAGTGGTTAGAGTGTTAGACTAGGATCTGGGGACCAAAGTTTGAATCTCTCTGCTCTCTGCTCACCATTAGGGGAAAAGGCAGGCGATAAATGTAGTAAATATAGAAGATTTTAGAACATCTCCACATTATTCTCAAACCATGGCTGAACAAATCAAAGCAATGCAGCAATCCTTAAACAAAGTATCACAGACAGCAGAGAGGCTGCTATGGAGATTGATCTGGCACGCAGTGAGGAAATACAAAGCCTACAGAAACATGAATCCTGGGCAAAGGAAAGAATTCTTACCTTAGAAAATAAAGTACTGGAAAGACATTTAAAATTCTGTGGGTTTGCAGAACAGAGTGAGGGGGAGACACCACTTCCATCATTTATTGCCCCTTGGATGGCTGCAGTCTTACAGTTAGAAGATGATGTCTCTCCAACAGTACTGAAGGCCTATAGGCTTGGCCCTCGTCATCCTGGACAGCTGAAATATCCAAGGTGGAGTTCTGGGATACGAGGATCAAGCAACATATCCTAAAGGAAGCCCGCAATCAAGATGGCATAAAAGTCCAGGATGCCAATATATCTGTGTTCCCTGACTTGCCGGCAGAAGCCCTGCAAATTAGATGCATTTTAAAGCCACTAACACAAAAGCGGTCAGATGCAGAGATCCAATACAGATGGCTTTCATCAGGCAGCCTCTCTGTCCATCATCAAGGTTCTACACTTCAAGCCTCTGACTTGGATTTGGGTCAGGATCTTCTATCAGCACTTCAACTTGAACCTATGCATGAACCAGTCAGAAGGTCACAAAAAAAGGAAAATGGAGCAGTCCTCTTCCCCACGACAATGGAGCAAGATTCCAGTCCCAAGGATACACTGATTAAACAGAACTAAATAAACTTCCTGACAACATTGAAGAGGAGGGGAAAATGCGGTTTAGCTGTTTGGTTGTTCTAATGTTAATGTTTATTTGTTAGCTAATTGATTCTATTGGGGGGGGGATTTTCTGTCTATTTGCTCCTAGATATAAAATGACCATTGTGGTGGGGCTCTAAAAGCTCCTCATGGGATGTTCTCATGTCCCGACGGTCATCTTCTCACCGATACGTTTAGCTTGTGTTTGGCTATTTTCACTCCAGAATATTGCTGAATTGGGCATGAAATTCCTAAGAGAAGGGGGGAGGGAAACTGGGGAATATATGGGAATGGATTTTACATGAATTATTATGCTGAGATTGCTAATGAAGAGTGGTTTAATGTATTGTTGTATTATGGAATCAGGGTGGTAGTGGGGGGGGAATGATCGATTGGGGATTGTTATAAAGAATTTTGCTAATGCATCATTGATACCTTATGGAGTTCAAGCCTCTTTACTGGGTTTTTAAATGTTTTATGAATATCTATGTATTTGTCTGGTTACTTGAGTATGGATCAGTATTTCAACAGATGAATGTTTCACAATTTAAGGCTGTGTTGTCTATGTTTGCTCAGACTTCCTGGGCCTATTTCATTGAAGCACTTTTTAAAATGTTACTATGGTTCATTAACCATTTTAAATGTTTAAATCTATACCAATTAAATGTTAAATTTTATTTCAGGATAAAGTTGACTTGTGTAGTGAATGGACTGGTTAGTGACAGGTTTTTTTACTTAATTGCTTTTGGTTCATTCAGTATGTTTCTCAATAAGTAGGGGTGCGCTTCCTTCTGGTATAAAGATGAATTGTGATTATTTTTACATGAGTTCAGTGAAAATATCCTATTAATGCTGTCTGATATCACTGATACATTGCTCTGGGGACTGTATTTGCTGCACTTTATGGATCTTGATAGGTTTAAATTATGGCTGCTAATTGTTTTAAAGTTTCCACACTCAACTGCAGAGGTCTTAACAAAATCAAAGTTAAAAGGATATTCTCTTTGTTAAAACAACAGAAGGCTGATGTTATTTTTAACAGGAAACACACCTGAAGAAGGGAAATGAAAAGTCTCTTTCCTGTAAGTGGCTTTTCCAACAATTCTCAGCAGCAGGTACATCAAAATTGCTGGGTGTGTCCATCCTAATTTCTAAATCTGTCAAATTTATGAGCAAATCTCATTCAGACCCAGAAGGAAGATATATATTCCTAAATGGCTTACTCAATGAACAACCAACCACTCTGGCCTCCATTTATGCCCCCAATATAGGACAACTGGACTTTCTTACAGCCACTCCAACGAAACTTAAAAACTTGCGCTCAGGCCCTGTAATACTAGGTGAGGATTTTAATTTTGTAATGGACCAGGCTCTAGACCATTCACATAACAAACTGTTCTGCCAGCATTCAAGCCAGCTATCCCAGCAGAAGGCATCTCTTAAATACCTTGTTTGTTCCTTAGGTTTCATTGATATCTAGAGACTGATGCATGCCTCAGATAGAGACTATACATTTTATTCTTCACAATATAACAGTTATTCTAGACTTGACTACATTCTAATCACAGAAAACTTGACAACCAGAGTAATTTTCTCTTCCGTTGGTATTCGTCAATGGTCAGACCATGTGCTAGTTGAGTTATGTATGAATGAATGAGTGTTATGTATGAATCCAACAAGCATCTTAGACAGTATAGCTGGATGTTAGGCAAACCTTTATTATTGAATCACAGGATAAAATATTGTATTGAAAAAGACATCAAAGATTTATTTGATCATAACCTAAATTGTGGCATTCCTCTTCCTGTAATTTTGGACACTCTGAAGGCCGTAATTCATGGCAAATATATCTCACTAAAAGAAAAACTTCAGCTAAGCCAAGAATTCATGCAGAAAATACAAGAACTGGAAACTCTGTACAAGAAGACTTGTAGTCCCAACATACATTGGAGATTAATAGCAGAAAGAAAGAAACTTGAATCATTAGAAGTCTCCCAAATGCAAAAGAATCTTCTTTTTGTAAAGCAAAGATACAACTACAGGAATCCCAAATCTCTCCATTTACTTTCATGGAAATTATGTCAAAACAACTCAGAGCGTAATGTATTATGAATGAGAAAGGCCACCTTGTGACTTCATCAGCAGACATCTTGTCAGTATTCCAAAGATACTGTAGCAAGTTGTATAACCCCAGAAAGAATATATCTCAACATATTTTCAATCAAAAGGCTTTATTAAACATCTTAATGCAGAACATAACAAACTCCTTGATGCATCCATAACATTGGAAGAAATTTCAGATGTGATTAGAAATATGAAAAACAATAAGTCACCTGGACCCGATGGTTACCCAGCAGAATATTATAAAATGTTTCAACACATTCTGATCCAACCTTTAGCAGACGTATTCAACCATGTTTTACATGAAGGTGTCACACCCAAGTCATGGACATCGGCAAAGCTTATTGTATTACCTAAATCGAGCAAAGACAAATCTCACCCAAAACCTTATCATCCAATATTATTACTTAACTGTGACTATAAAATCTTTACAGCTGTACTTGCATCAAGGCTTAGTCACATTATACCATCCTATATTCATAGGGATCAGATGGGATTCATCCCAAATAGGGATCTAACAGACAACACACGCAAAATGGTTGTAAACTCCATAAAATCAAACTTTCCTTTATCTTGTCATTAGACATAGAGAAGATTTCAATACCCTGGAATTTAGCTACCTTACAAATCTGCTAGACAGTATGTGTTTTGGCACAATCTTCAAAAAACTATTCAGACAATCTGCTTCACTACACATCAATGGTCTTCAGTCATCAGAATTTCCATTATTTAGGGGTACAAGACAAGGATGCCCTCTCTCCCCATTGCTCTTCACCCTTGCTATTGAATCACCGGCACAAGCAATTCGACACAGTCTACAAATATCGAGTACTCAAATTGGCAAAACACATGTCAAGTCTTTTCATGGATGACATGACAATTTATGTTACACATCCTTCTACCACTCTTCCTGCACTACAAAAAACATTAGAGGAATTTGGCAACCTAGCAGGATTAAAGATTAATCAGCAAAAAATGGTTCTATACTCCATCAATATTCCTCCAGAGACTGAGGCCTCAATCAAATCCAACTATACATTTCAATACACTAAGCACTACTGGTCTTACCTTGGTGTAAAGATTCCCCTTAACTTATCGGACTTGGTGAAATTAAATCACATGGACGCTAACAAATCTATTTTAAATCTTCTCAATCATTGGATGACAAAGTTATTAACATGGCGTGAAAGAATAAACACGGTAAAATCATTTCTACTTCCAAAATTTATTTTCTACTTTAGAACTCTTCCTGTGTACCACCCTGCTGCCCTAATATGAGGCTGGCAAAGAAGACTAAAGAGCTTTATATGGACTTTTAAGAAACTGAGAGTTGGGTTTCAGACCATGCGTCATCCAGCTAAGAATGGTGGTCTGGAGATTTCTGGTCTACAGACATATTATGAGGTAGTCAACCTAGCTAACTTAACCAAGCAATACAATTCTTCCTTTCAAGCAAACTGGAAAATAATTGAAGAAGACAATCTAACCTCTCATTCTTTTCAACATTCGATATGGACACATAATTGCAGATTCTCAAATAATATTATACAACCCTTTGCCCCCTGAGCCAGAAATAAAGAGACAGACAACTGTTTGGAATTCAAACAAGGGCCACTTTATTAACTATTTATTTTGCATAATAATTAAACAGCAAGGGAACTAAGTGGGAGCAGAACAGGCCAGGCAGGTGTCACTCCAGCCAACCTCCTTGCCTAGATGTATGGGTCAGTCACTAGCCCCAGTCTAGGGCCAAGTCTCTGGCCCGCGAGTGGCAACCCAGTGCACAGGTCGCCCCCCAGGAGTGCCTACCCCTGAAGCCCTACAGCCTCAGGGAGGAGCTTACCCAAGAGGCTCCCTGAGGTGGTCACCATTCCCAGCCCTAAGCGCTACAGCCCTGGGCCATTCCTGATGACCCCCTGGTCCCCAACCGGAACTGGCTAAAAGTGATTACCAGTTCTGCATTCTTTCCCACCCTACTCTGCCACAGTCAAGGCCAAGCTTCTGCTTTCGCCACAGCGGCCACCTAACAGCCCAAGGCTACCCTAATCCCTCGCTGTAATTCCTCCAGGAATATGTCGTTGCCCTTGTTTGACAAATGTATGCCATCATCCCTGTATAGGTCAAGCTCAACCCGAATACCTGGATGAGGGGAAAAATGACCCAAACCCTCCTCCAGCGCCTTCTCCAAATGTCAGTTCACCTTCTTCCGGGCCCTGTCCAAACCCCAGGGATCCCCAAGGCCATGCCAGACACGAAGCAGCAAGATTGCTGACCACACAATCTGCATACCTGGCCACCTTGCTTTAATGGTGGCAAGGTCAGCCTTGGCCTGAATTGCCAATGCTATGCCCTTCAGCAGGCCCAGGTCGTTACCCCCAAGGTGGATAACCAAGACCTGCGGGGGAGGCCCCAGCCATTCCCCAAATAACATCTCAACCCTCTCCTCCCTAACCACTCAACATGGGCCCACCTGCTGAGGCCCAGCTGTGATCCCACAGGGGTCCTCCTGGCACGGCGGGCAGCCCAGAAGATCATACTGTGGCTACAAACCAGAACGTCGTGCCTCACCGGCCTGTTGACAGCACCTGTAATGAGAGTTTTCTCAACATCCAAACTCAAAACTTGTTCTTACGAACATAACTCTTATACGCACGGGAACGCCAAAGGCCGATCGTCCAAATATCAGTGGGAGAATACCCCATGTCTGCTGTGGTGGATACCACTCCATCCTGAAGGAGTGGGTTCCAAAACAAAAGGCCCCCAAACCCAGCTCCTTCAATGCCTTCTGGGTTAGTGACCAGAACTGAAACTTGGTAAGAGGGGAACTATCTCTATGGCGAACTAAAATGCCAACCTCTGACCCTCTCCATGCAAGGTAATGCTGCAGTGCCCATACCGGGCATAGCTCCTGAACAGAGCACTGACCAAGCTCCAAGACTGAGCCTTTCCCCCGCTGGTCGGTCTTGGAATGCCAAATCAACACTCTAACCTTGTCTACCAACATAGTAATGTCACTTAAAGCAAGGGCCCTCCCAGATGTATCCTGATGTGATGCAGCCACTAATTCGCTAATGCGCAGTGCCCCCAAAAAGTCTAACAACGAAGACGCATGAAAAAGAGCGGTCTCATACGTGTCAGCGCAGATGTTTGGCCCTAAGGCACGAAGGCCTTTAAGAATTGCTGGGGACAATGGTTCCCTGGTGTCCACTGCAGGACCACTCTCTCGGGACCAACCCTCCAATATCTTCCTAACCCTGAAATCTCCCATATAATCAGCAAAACCTGATGCTTTACTAGCATATGCCAAGGAAGACAGCTGACCCTTTATGGTCCTTACAGCCAAACCTCCCTTTTTAGATTACACACAAAATTGAATTAATTGAGGCACTGGAATGGGCCAAACCTGAGGTAGGCCCACTGACTGCCTAAAGTCAGTGAAGTCACGACCGGCCCTCCTGTAGGCTTTTCTAGTTGATGGAGCTAAAGCTAGTCCAATTGCCCTGTCAGACTCAGCCCTCCAATCCCCCAAAATCTCACGGGCATCCTTACCGGGGACTGATCTGCTTCCGGGGCTAACCAATGGAACCTCTCGATCTGTTTTTGGGAGAGAGTGTCAGTGACCCCATTATTAGCCCCCAGTACATGCCGTGCTTTAAACAAAATATTGTTTTTGAGGCAGCTTAAAGTGAAGGCCCTAACCAATGCCATGACCCGAGCTGACCTAGAGGTCATTGAATTAATGACTTGGACCGTGCCAAGATTGTCACACCAGAAATGGACTGTATGCCCAGAAAACTCTGCTGTCCACAGCCCCACTGCTACCACAATCAGGAAGAATTCCAGAAAGGTTAGGTCTTTGACCAACCTGCCCGGAACCACTCCCGTGGCCAGTCCTCAGCACACCAATGGCCTCTAAAATAAACTCCAAACCCAGAAGAGCCTGCAGCATCAGAAGCTACTTGAAGCTCTGCCTCCAATTCCAATAAATCTTGCCAGACGAAGAGGTCCTCCCTTTGTGATCCTGGTCCTATGATGAGGCAAGGACAAGCCCACCATGGCATCACAAAGGCAACGTACAAATGGCCTGCCGGGAGCAACCACTTTGCGAGCAAAGTTCAGGTGACCTGCAAGCCTCTGGAGCTCCAGCAAAGTTATTTTCCTGAGCTTAGTAGCTTGTCCAATTAACTTTTTCAAATCCTGGATCTTATCCCAGGGCAAGCGGGACAATTGACCTCTGGTATCCAATTCAATCCCTAAGTACGTCAATACCTTGGTGGACCCCTCCGTCTTTTCATGGGTCAACGGAACTCCAAGCTCCTGGGCCAAAGATGTAAAGCAGTCCAACAAGAATTGACAGTGCCCAGTATAAACGCCTCCCACAAACAGGAAATCATCTAAGTAGTGCGCAGTACTGGTCAGCCCCATCCTAAAACGCAGGGCCCACTCTAAAAACATACTAAACTTTTCAAAAACTGCACATGAAACAGAGAACCCAATAGGAAGAATCCGATCCATGTAAAACCTGTTCTTGAACACGAAACCTAACAATTCAAAGTCCCCAGGATGAACAGGGAGAAGACGGAATGCGGATTTTATATCACATTTGGCGAGGTCTGCATCCATCCCACAGCCACGCACAACTTGCATAGCCTGGTCGAATGGTGTGTACCTGACCGAACAAAGCTCATCAGGCATCGCATCATTGACTGATCCTCCCCGAGGATAGGACAGGTGATGGATGAGCCTAAACTCGCCTGGGGCTTTTTTGGGGACCAACCGTAAAGGTGACACCCTGAAATTGGGACACGGCGAAGCCACAAAGGGGCCCAACTCCCTGCCCTCCGTGCATTCCTTGGCAATTTTTTCCCTCACTACCTCTTCCATTCCCCTAATGGATTTTAGGTTAGGAGCCCAGAATGGCCTCCTGTCCCTCTGGTAGGGTATTCTAAAACCAAACATAAACCCTTCTAACAAATACTTACCCACCTGTTGATTGGGATAATCCCGTAACAGGCAGGCCAACATATGAATCTCAATGGGACTAGGCCCCTTTGTCCCCAGCCCCTTGTTGGCCTCCACCACCAAAATTACGCTTCCCACCCCTGCTGCCTGACTTAGATCTTGGCCTGGGGCAACTAGAGAGTGGATGGGGGCCCGCGCACAATGGGCACTCATGTTGAAAGGAATACACCATCCTACTGGACATGCCCTGTGAAGTAAACTCCCAACAAAGTGGGCGCCTCTGGGGTGCCTGCCCGCTGGGAGCTCGGGCCGAACTCAGACCCTGCAGCCTATGCACCACATGACCGCTGTCTGAATGGTCCCCAGCTGCATGCCGTGCTGCCGCCATAGCTTCAAGCCACAGGTGGGGATGAATCCGATCCCACCTCCAGGTCGGATTCATGGTGGCCCGCATTCTGAAACCTTCATCATACTCCAGCCATGCCATTCCCATAAAGCGAGTATATGCCTTATAAATAATGTCCATATACTTCAGCATGGGGGAGGCCCTCCAAGGCTGCTGGTGTACAATGACTGCTGTATAAATAAGGAACCCCGGATACCAGTTGGCCCACATCCTGTCGGCCCTCCGCTTCTTCAAGTGCTCTTTCTCGCGCTCGTCTAAATCCTCCTTATCCTTCATATCAAGTTCCCTAAACAGGAGGGTGAAGATGTCAACAAAATCCCCTTTAAGGATCTTGTCATGCATGGCTATAGACAGGTGGTCACCTAATGGAAGCTCCAGCTAACCACTAGGAAAGAATTTAGCTGTCACATGCTCGTACTGCTGCCCAGCAAAGCACGTGCAGCCATGTTGGGGGCCCCACCACCCCTGTGATGAATGCGACCCGCATCCTCCTGAGTGACCTCTGCAGTTAGGCAACTGAGAAGATGAAGGCCCAGCGCCACCATGGTCCCCTGACCCCCAGGGCCACTTCTTGGCCTCTTCACCCTCCTTACCAACCTTGGAAGGGGGGCCCTTATAGACCTCCAGCTGCCTTCCACCATCATCAGCTTTGTCCACTTGCTGACCGCTGCCTTGCTGATCACCTGATGTCCCCTGGCCGTCCTCCATCATGGCCAATCGTGCTAGAATCTTAGCCTGAAATGCAGAAGGAGACGGCGGAGGAAAGAAGCAAGCCATTGTAAGGCAAGCCCCTGTATCCCCATGTCAGCAAGGCGGTGGGTCAGCAACTGGTGGTCGACCGTGTCAAACGCCGCCAACAGGTCTAACAACAACAGTGCCACCGAACCGCCCCAATCCAGATGCCTCCGGAGGTCATCTGTAAGGGCGACCAGTGCTGTCTCTGTCCTGTGTCCTGGGCAAAAGCCGGACTGGAAAGGGTCTAGGATGGAAGCGTCATCCAGGAAGCCCTGCAACTGTATCGCCACCGCCCTCTGGCCAATAGTTGGCCAATTTGGTCGGATCCAGAGGGGTTTTTTTTAAGAGGGGATGGACCATCACTTCGTTGAGTGCCTCAGGAAACCACCCCTCAGAAAGGGACTTGTTGACAATCTCCCTTAGGGCACCGCGAAACCCCTCGTGGCCTGCTTTAATGAGCCAGGAAGGGCATGGATCAAGGCTGCATGTGGTTGGGCGTACAGACGCGAGCAAACTGTCAACTTCCTCCAGGCTGAGTGGGCTGAAACTGTCCAAACCCGGAGTTGAAGACATGCAAGGGGCCTCAAGTTCACTCCCTGTATCAACTGTGGCAGGGAGGTCATGGTGAAGCGCCAAGACTTTATCCACAAAATAGATCGCAAATGCCTTACAGCCAATGTCTAATTCCCTAACATTTTGTCTGCCCTGTGGCAGAGCTGTTAACGACTGAATCATTCTAAACAATTGGGCTGGGTGTGAGCTAGCGGATGCAATCAAAGCCACATAAATGTCACTTTATTGGGCTGGGCCATACATGCCATAAAGTGTAACACGAGGTACATGAGACCGGGGGGGGGGGCTTGTCTTTGGATCTCTCCTGCATGAAGCAGGAAGCAACCACTGAGGGAGCTGTGGGGGGAACAGAGGCAAGAGACTGGAAGCAGGAAGCAAAGAGCCACTGAGAGAGCTGGTGGGGGGGAAAGCAAACTATGGTGTGGCTGCAGCAGCAGCTCCGGAAAAGGAAGCAGTAGAAGGAAGTTGCTTGTGGGCCAGATCCAACCCGCAGGCTGTATTTTGACACCCCTGTCCTGGACTCTGATCTTTTACCAACTTTATCCTATAAAGGAAGAACTCTGTATCCTGTTCAGGGTGCTTACATGATCTCTTGACAGCATCAGCATGATCATCCTTAATAAAGACTCTATGCTCTGTTAGCCAAAAGCCTTAGGTGATTATTCTCCCCTGCATAAGTTCTTGGGGGGGGGGGGTGCCTGTTCTATCTAGGGTAATTACTTTGACAGCAGACAAAAGCAGGATCTAGGCTGTGGACACACAGGGACTGCTGGCTGAGGTGAATGTTTCTCTCTCCTATCCTCCCCCAGCTTCAGACTCCTGGAAGTTTTCACAGCCTCCTAAATTTAGTGGCACATTTGCAATGCAAACAAAGCAGACAATCTATGGGAAGGTATTTGTAAAGTGGATTTTGGAGTGCGCACTTGCATGATTGACTGTGTTTGAGTGTTGTTGTTTTTGAAGACTCAAGTGGGAGCATTTGAAACTGCACTTGCAGTGAGAGAAAGCAAGAAAGAGATGTGTATTTATGTTTAGAACCCCTGGTCTGATTCAGATTTATACACAATCTGTCAATTCATGCCTAATCTTAGAGAAAAATAGTGACAGATATGTCAGAGAAGTATAAAATCTTCTTATTCTATGCAATCCATTCCCAGCTGATTTAGAAAAATTAACCAAAGTTTGTGTAGAAACCAGCGATTTCACTCAGAGGAAAATGCAAATGGCATGGTCTGGCCTCTTGAAACCCCCAAAACCTACTGAGCCCATTAATGATAGGGTACTGAGGAGAAAACGATCCAGAAAGGCCCCTTCTAAGATTTTGCAGGTAGCCACTCAATTCTGGGAGATCAACATGAGGAGAAAAGGAAGAAAGCACATCTCTCCACTAAGCTCATGGAATACAAAACAAAATCTCAAGGTGTGCAAAAAGTTAATGTGCCCCAATGATATCAAATATCATAGCAGGATGTACCCCCCATCAGTTTTCTGATAATAGACAAATGCAAGCTTGTCATTATTGTGGAATTATGGGTCATTTTGCCCATGATTGTAGGAAGAGACAAAGAGATGAGAACCAGCACCAGTGCCAACCTAACCAGCCAGATGCAGGCGTGCAAACCCCAGCACCAGCTTTTCTCAGAGCCTCTCTGAGTGCCACTGATTGACTTATTATGATTTTGATCATTAATTCTCATTCTTTTCCTTGCCTAACGGATACAGGTTCCTTACCTCCTGCACTGTACTGATTAGAAGTATAGGGGGTTCAGCCACCCCCATGTTCTGTCTGCACCTGTTTCTTTTTCTTTAAGACTATACAAGGTAACAAGCCGTGTCTTGATTTTTCTACCTCCCCTGTTGATTTGTTAAGATCAGGATTTGTTGTGTGAATTTGATGCAATTGATCGCAAACCATCTAGGTTTGCTCAATATGAATTTCCCAATATCTGACTTTGTCCAGGATCTATTTTGTTTTTATAATAATTTTTATTATTTTAACAAACAGACAACCAAGCAAACAAAACATACATGAGAGTATTAACATCATATCTCTTAAAACACCTCATACATATGTATCTAATTACCAAATTCCAACCTCCCAAAATTTTTGCAAGTCTAAATTTGATAAGCCAATATTTTATCTAACTCATTCTATCATTATGGCTCTTAAAAATATACAAATCTAGAGTTTTACTAGTCTATTAATTAACAAAACATATTTCCTTCTATTACTACATTGTCTGAGCATTCTATAATAGTCCTCTAAAATATACATATTTAACTATTAACTAAATTTATACCATTCCCCAGCTTCATAGTCAGTTTCTTTTTCTATGTATTCTAAATTCTATAACATAACTATCACATTACATTCTTTCACATTTTAGCAATACTCTGTCTTTTAAAAGGGTTTTCTAAACCGACATATATTTCCTATATATTCTTCCCCAGTTCGACAGCCTCCTGGGATCCTTAAACCAATCTTATTTATATCTTTAATTAACACTTTTATGAGCCTTTCCTCATAGCAAAGATGTTCCAACTGCTTTAATCATCTTGGTTACCCACTTCTGTGCTTTTCCCAGCTTAGATCACTGCCACTCATCCATCAAAAAACTGTACATTGCCAGATTACAAAGCCAGGGAGAAAAAGGGGAGTGAGGCAATAGCTGGCCTGGGGCTGCAATGGCCATTCCCCCTACCTGCCCAATGGGAGATATATTTGCTTACCCCCCTCTGGAGAGGATCCTGGATATTCCTCCAGTGCTGCCTGCCTGCAGCTTCTCTTGGGCTGGTAGGATCCTATGGGAAAGGGGGGGATTTGTTGGGGCATGCAAGTGAAATTTAATGGTGGACTCCATTATACTGGGGAGGGGCAGGAAGGTACTTACTAGCTGGTTGTCTTTTTTCCCAGGTCGGATTTCCCACCTGGTTCCACAGCTTCCACAGCAGGTTAAGACGGGGGGCCTTCCACTGACAGGAGGTATACCCCCCATCCTGAATTGCATCCAAAAATGCCGCCTTGTCCCGTTTAAATTTCACGCAACATTACGATGCGCTCCTCGAATGCCCAGCCTCGGTGAGAGCTGTGGCCACCTCCTCGAAGAGGGAGAGGGTTTCCATATGTGTACTGGACCACCTCACATGTCTCTTGAGAAACCTGTATAAGGGTCAAGAAGCAACAGTTAGAACCGGATATGGAACAACTGATTGGTTTAGCATAGGAAAAGGAGTACGACAAGGATGTATATTGTCACCTTGCTTATTTAATATATATGCAGAGTACATCATGTGAAATGCTGGCCTGGATGAATCACAAGCGGGAATTAAGATTGCTGGGGGAAAGATCAACAACCTAAAATATGCAGACGATACCACTCTAATGGCAGAAAGTGAAGAGGACCTAAAGAGCCTCTTGTTCAGGGTAAAAGAGGAGAGCGCAAAAGTGGGCTTGAAGCTCAACATCAAAAAAACTAAGATCATGGCATCTGGCCCCATCACTCCTTAGCAAATAGAAGGGGAAGTTGTGGAAGTAGTGACAGACGTCACGTTCCTGGGATCCCAGATCACCGCAGACTGTGACAGCAGCCATGAAATTAAAAGGCGCCTGCTCCTTGGGAGGAAAGTGATGGCGAACCTAAACAGCATGATAAAAAGTAGAGACATCACCCTGCCAACAAAAGTCCACATGATCAAAGCAATGGTATTCCCAGTAGTCATGTATGGCTGCGAGAGTTGGACTATAAGGAAGGCCAAGTGCCGAAGAATAGATTCTTTTGAACTATGGTACTGGAGAAGACTCTTGAGAATCCCTTGGACTGCAAGAAGATCAAATCAGTCAATCCTAAAATAAATCAACCCCGACTGTTCCCTGGAAGGCCAGATAATGAAACTGAAGCTCAAATACTTTGGCCACCAAATGAGAAGGGAGCACTCACTGGAGAAGACCCTTATGCTGGGAAAGATTGAAGGTCAAAGAAGACGGGGATGGCAAAGGAGGAGATGGTTAGACAGTGTCATCGACACAACAAACATGAAATTGAGCCAACTTCAGAGGACGGCGGAAGACAGGAGGGCCTGGCGGGAGCTGGTCGATGGGGTCGCGAAGAGTCGGACTCGACTGTGCGACTGAACAACAACAACAACTGGACATAACCCTCTCCATAGCCCCGTTCCCAAAGGAACTTGAGCATGAGTTCAAGTTCCTCTTCCTGCCAGGAAACTCCTTTTGTCCTAGACTCTGCCATTCTACAATAAGTTTTTTGAAGAAGTGTATGAGCGCATCCATGCAGAAAAAAACAAACGCGCGGACGCCAAATGAGGCATGCACTTGTTTTAAATAAACGCAAGTGATTGGAGGGCTTTTTTGAGGATTTTTTTGGGTTTCCATTGAGCTCATTGGCCAATTTGGGACTCCTGGATTAGTACTGGTTTGTTGAGGGGGGGGGGGTTGGAGGTTTTTGAAGAAAGACTAATAATATAAGACAATGGGCTGAATTTGCAAAACTTTGAAAAAAGTGTCCTTCGTTTTCCTTTGCATGGTGGCCACTGCGGTAGACCACTCTACTCCCTGACAAAAGCCACAACCCTTGGGTCAACTATTAAACATCCTCCCCTATGGTGTTGAATGCAGAAGCCCAAATCTCTAGCATTAGTTTGCTCATGCGCACAAAAGCCCCGCACTTTAAAACTTTTCAGCATGCCTCCCAGGTGCTTGGGCGTCTACTGGCAGCCCGAAGAAGTGGAGAGGATGCTCGAGATTCTCTACGAAATGCAGGCTGGGCCAGGAGTTATGCCCAGCATGCATATGGAAACTAGGGGTGGATTCCACGGACGATGCATGATCTTCAAGTTTAATTTCTTTAAAAGTTTATATTGTTTGTTAAAATGTTAAAATTAATTTGTTGCTATTTGTTCCTAGGAGGCTTATGTCTTGTGGATACTGGGCACCCAGTGAAACATGCACTTCTTTTGAACACACGCAAGGGAATGTAGGGCTTCTTTGAAGTTCTTTGGAAGTGTCCATGGAGCTCTTTGGCTATTTTATAAGGGAAACAGTCCACCCTTAGCCTAATGTCGGCTTCAAGCTTGCCTCCTATGGGAACTGTGACCTCCTCTGCCAAAGCCCCAAGTACATTTTTTTTTCTCCTAGGGGCATATTGGTATATTAGTGCAAGGGAGGGTGGAATGAGGGGGCTCCCAAAGGATACCTGGTGTTTTCCAGATAACTGATGGGTAGCCCTGATCTCCTATGGGCAATTGGGAACACAGTTCTACCACCATTGTTTCATATGGAGAGACATGTGGAGAGCTCCAGCCAACACCTGGAGGTTGGTAACACTATCCCTGCCACCATCTCACTTGATGTAGTGGTTAAGAGTGTGGACTCTGATATGGGAAATCCAGGTTTGATTGCATCTGGTGGTGTGACCTTGGGTCAGTTACAAGCTCCCTCAGATCAGTTCCTAAAACAGCAGTCTTCAACAGAGTTCTCTCAGCCCCACCTACCTCATTGGCAACGCTCCCTCTGAGCTTTGGAATCTTGTGAGCAATAATTCTGCTTTGTGAACTGCTGGCATCAAGGCTCTGAGTGAGGGATTTGGTAACACTGAGGGAACACTGTGGGTGACCCATTCTTCTTGGTTCGGGAATCAAGGAAAACGCAACTCTGCAGTTCTCTGTATTAGAACTTTTAGTGAAAACCAGCTGTAGGACTCAAAACAGTATTCAACAACAACAACAAAGATTAACATATTTACAAGAAGCAATATTTACAAATGTTGGGTTGTGGAATGCAGGGATATCTCAGGTATGCCTGCGACGCCTCTGCATCCACCGGGTGATAGCGGCACGCACCACCCTCCCCTCCTCAAGGTGCCACTGACTCCCTCCTGGCTGGTTTCACTGCTGGGGTGGAGTGACCTGTGGTTCCATGGCCTCCCCTGTGATGGGGTTGCCATGCTCCTGGCACACATTGTGCAGCACGACACATGCACAAAGTACCGTGTTCAAATTCGGTTCAGTAATGGGTAGCTTGGCCCCCAGGCACCTCCAGCGAGCCTTGAGGCATCCAAATGCTCGCTCCACAACACATCTTGCCCTGGAATGTGCCCTGTTGAATGCCGCCTGCTCATGGGTTAACACCCCTGTATATGGTGTTATGAGCCAGCAGCGCATGGGGTAGCCGGCATCCGCAATTATGAGGGGAGGGATCTGAACCCCCTCTATAGTTATGGTGGGGTTCCCTGGCACGAAGATCCCTCGGTCCATGGAGTCCACGATCCTGTCAGCTTCCCCGACAGTCACATCAGTAAAGATGCCCTGGTGGTCCACAGTGCCTTTCAGCAGTACAGAATAAAAATGTTTTCGGTTGTAAAATTCCGCTGCTTGCCCCGGTGGTGCCCGGATCGCTATGTGGCAGTTGTCCATGGCTCCCGCACAGTGTGGGAACCCCAGGTGTGTGAATCCAAGCATTACCTGGCAAAAGTAAAGAATACCATCAGTGGTCAGGCTCCCATATGGCATATGGCATATGCTAGAAAACTCCTGGTTTCTCTAGTGCTTTTGCTGTACAGGGGAGATACCCACAGTACTGAGCTCTGTCTAGATTTGACCGTACCAGGCATACATAATATCTACAGTAATTTTGAATTACAGCATAAGTACTGGGGTGTAGAACTGCATGTTCTATACTAAGAAGACATGACCCTGCTGGGAAATTCCTCCACTGCAGCTTCAGGCCCATTGTACCCTTTTAATGTAGGCATTCTCATTTGGAATCACGTGAAGAAAGTTACAAAGAGAAGTGCTTGCTAGCAGCTTGACTACAGTATGCCACAGTTGTAACTTATGGCATTGTCCTATTCACATATAAAACAACCCATGCTCCCTCAATGCTGCTGAGTCCTGTGAGCAGAAAAATAAATAAATTTTGCTCTGTGAGCTACTGGCATCAAGGTTTTGCATGAGTGATTTTGGCTACTGCATACAGTACTGTGCTCTGGAGGCATCCTTCAAGAGCCAAGACTCACTCACACTAACTCAACTTAAACACTGCTCACAAGGAGGCTTCTGTGGGGAAAGGAAGGGAATGTGATTGAAAGCCCCCTTGAGACTCCTGAGGGTAGGGAAATCACCCCCTGAGGTCCTGTCATAAATCCTGACATTTGTAACCTCAAGTACGTTTTGTGGTGCCTGCCATCCGGACCTTACCACAGTAGTGGTCCTTCACAGATGTCACTGACAGGTCACCATTACATTCCCTGTGCCTGGAGGGTCATATGCTAGAAAATTCCTGATTTCTCAAGTGCTTTTGCTTTACAGGGGAGATACTCACCCGTCCTGCTGATCACAGACAGACAATGCAGCTCAACAAATGTTCCTCGATAGCCAGGCAGACCTCCATGACTATTCTGGCCACAGTTGAGCATGCCACTCCAAAATATTTGCCAACAAGCCGATAGCACATGGTGTTGGCTAGCCAAGCTATGGCAATGGCCACACACTCTTCCACTGGAATGGGGTCCCTCATAATGATTCCCTCACATTGCAGATGTGGCCTCAGAGAGTCCACCAGTCACGTGAATGTTGCCCTCCTCATCCTAAAGTGTCATCCCATATGACTCTGGCATAGACGGGCCAGAGCTCCACTGTGCGAGGATAGACCCACCACCTACGTGGGGCCCGCTGCTCGTCCAGTGTCAGGAGATATGCCATGTTGAGGGACTCTGTTAGGACAAAGTTCCTCACTCTGGCTCTCCTGTGCATGAGGTAATGTCTGACCACCATCAGCCTCCTTACTCTAATGGCTCTGAGCCTGCAGAGCAGGTGACAGGCCACCGAGAGGAAGATCTGGGCTGTCATGAACACCACCAAATGCTGCTTCTGAGGGGTCATGTTGCTCTCTCAGTGCAAGTGTCAGATAAGAGCAGGAAAACCAGGAGTGGACAGCTCCGGCAGATTGATACAGATATGTTAGTTAAATCCCAGAGCTCTACGGAAGCATCATGCCAAGACTGTGATTCACCCCGGTGGCTTTGCACATGCGCGAATGTAGATTTACACATTTTGCGGATGAGTGCATATGCGCATGTGCAACCTGCAAAAAAAACCCTGTGTGTCAGGAGTGTGAACGGGCATATGGCGATGTGCTGCGCTGTGAGGTAGGTAGTGTGATCATGTTTCAGCAGGCATAAACTGCACCAGTTCCAACCGGTACAGTTTATGCCGGCTGAAATGCCCCATCTGAACATAACCACTGTGTGATCCTCCAGCAGGCAGGCTGGGGGAAGGGTTCCATCAGGCGGCGGGTGGGTCACCCGATGCTTGGATCCTTCCCCATGCTGCACCATTGCTCCTTTGTTGTTACTAACAAATAAGCTGTGGCCATGCTTTCCTAAGAAACAGATTGTGTGTGTGATTCCTTCTGGCACCTCCCCCTCTAACCCTTCTTGAACCCCACAAACAATACCCGAGCAAAAAGGGCTATTTCATGTACAACTCTTGCAAAAATATTTCGCAAAACTTAGCTAACAGTGATGGGAGCATAGTGAGTGGAGGGATCCTGTTCTTGCAGGTACATTTTAGTTTTCCCTAGCCCCTTCCTTACAAGATGTGTTAAGTTAAACATGGGCTCAACCTTACTTAGAAATCACAGCCTCAGGTTAGAAAGCCATTCCTTCGTGTAGTTGTTTGTGATCACTCACTGGAGAGAGAAAAAGCACTCAAAGAAAAAGGAATGGGGAAAAAATGGAGGATATGAGAAACAAAAGATGGGGAAAGGGATATAGAGATCTTTCTTTAAAAGGATGGGTATAGAAATGGGCTAGTGTTTTAAGAGAACTGCTTGCCCATCAACTGAAATAATCAATAAAGAAATTGAGGGCATGACAACAGGAAAATGTGTGGAAAATGCTTGGTGCTAGCCTGGAAAGGGATGCAACTGCTGAGAAGAGAACTGAACAAGAAAGATGAACACAAAGCAAAGAGTGGAGATAAAAAGAACAATCAGGCAACCAGAGACATGGATAGGAGCACACAAACACTCCTCAGTGCAGACCAGATATATCCTATGAATAAAACCAAGCTTTCTTAATAAAATGGCTGATCTGCATGTTCAAATTTCTCCCTTAACTTTTAAGAGCAGATTGTAACTAAGGCAGCCTACTTGCTATCAGCATCCCCAGAAGCACCAGAGCCCCAAGCATGGCCCACACTACTGCCAGCTTTGTTTATCCTTGCCTGGATATTAATTGTGCTGAGAGGAGCCAAGTCTCATTCCTCTTTCCTGACATGCTGCTCAAGCAACTAAAGTTTCAGGCCTCTCCTGCCTTAGGTGCTCACCACTAATCTCTATCTATATTCTAGCAACCCACAACATTTCTGCCTTCACTGTTTATGCCCAAACGGTTAGAATAGCTGGCCTAATTATAATAGCACACACTAAAATCAGTATGATGATCCTTTATACGAGCTACTTTGAGAAGATCCCCCCTCAATATCCTACGAATGGTTAGCTACTCCCATGTATATCCACAGATTGATGGGCGGGTGAGTCAGAAATAACTGCAAACTCCTGCATTGTTAAATCGATGCCCACTTACAAGCATCTCCCTTTTTCAGCTCACCAATGATGCCTTGGACCACACTGGAAATAGAGAGACTGGCACAGTGCTTTCTCTGGCACCACCAGAGCCATGAATGAATTTGTCTATGCAAGTGTGGTGGAACACTCCTGCTCTGACCTGCAGGTCCTGTTCCACCTGTCTCTCCAAAATCTTCCCAACACCTGGAGGGGGTTTCCCTCTCTGGTTAAGCACAGTCACCACCTGGCCTTTGTAGGAATTGCCCACAGGGAGGGTCAGGACTCCCAGCTTCCCTTCCAAGTTCTGAGGCCTTGCCTCTGTGTCTCCTGCTACCCAGTGTCTGGTCACCACATGGGCAGCTTACTACCTTGTGCAGGGCCGGCCTGAGGTTTTTCGGCACCCTAGGTGAAACTACCCCCCCCCCAGGCGAGGCTGCCTTGTGGCACCCCCCTTACCTTGTGCCCCCCCCCCGCCGCTGTGTGCCTCTCCAATGCTCAAGCCGGGTGATAAGCTGGGTGCATCGGGTGGGGAGAGAGGGGGCTACAAGGCTCTTCGGAGGGTGGCCCCCCTGGACCACTTCCCTTATCTCTCCTTCCCCCCAGGGGATTGGGACCTCCCCCAGCCATGTGCGCCCCGTCCCCTCGATTCCCGCGGGGGCAGCACCAAGGAGACTCACCGAGGGCGGCATGGAGTCGTCCGGTCCGAGCAGGCCCATCTCGGAGGAGGAAGCGGCGGCAGGTCTGCTCCAGCCCCCTCTATGTACCACGCATGCCTACCTGAGCCTCCCTGCTGCTGGGCCCTTCAGGCGGTGCTGTCCGCCTTCTCCCTGCCCTGAGCGCAGCGGGGGGGTGCTTACTCCCTCCTCTCTTCCTTCCCCACCTGCTTCTGGGTGCACTGGGCACCAGACATGGGGTGAAAGAGGCGGCGGTGGCAGAGGCGGCAGTCCCCTAGTCAGGGACTAGATGCATGCAGGGCTTTTGGCGGGGGGTGCAGTTTGGGGGCCCCAAGGGCCAGCCCACTCTAAGCGAATGCCTAGTTCACCAAGTGAGCGAACCGGCCCTGACCTTGTGCTCCACTGGGGGAGTAGCCACTTGTCAGGTGACTGTTGTCACCTTCCTTCTGGTTCTCCTTTTAAAATAGCATGTCCAAGATGGTGAAGGTCCATGTGGCACAGAGAGCTACTATGAGGATCAAAAGTTATGAAGTATCTATTTTAAAGGAAATGTTCACAAGCATACTCAGCACAGCAGGGAAAAATACAATTCCACTGTCCCTCTTTCTATATCTGCCTTGTACCTCGAAAAGTTTTGCTAGGGATCCACCAAGCTGCCACCTGGGGAGTGTGGGGTTTGGGGAGGGGAAGGGAAAGGGAAAGGAAGGGAAAGGCTGGCTGGAGCCATAGACCCACCCAGCGCCTGCCTCGGTGCACCTCCCAGCCCACCTCTGCCTGCCTGCCTTGCTTCCCAGGTGGCAGCACCACTGTGCTATGGAGGAACTTGTCCAGGAAGGAGGAGGTAGTGTCATTGAGCAGCTGTACCTGGCATTGCACTGTTGCTTTGCTGCCTGCCACCACCACCCAGATGTGATGCAGCAGCAGGGCGCCAGCAAGTGGTGAGGCAGCCCTGGCCCCATGCAACGCCCCATCATGCTCGTCCCTGGCCTGCTGCAGGCATGTGGCATGGCATGAAGCTCAGGGAGGGACAAACTGTGACTGTCAGGGGTACTTTGCAGGCTGGCCTCCTACCCCTCCTTCCTTCCTCCTTCCTCCACTGGCTCCCAGGACCCAGAGCACCTGTGCTCCACCCACAGCTGTCCAGGAGTTCTACCTGTGCCACCTCCTTCCACTTCAAGTGGGCCCTACCTGGCAATCGCACTGGGAGCAAGCCAAGCGTGGGCTGAGATGCACTTCCCCTCCCCCGGCAAGCTAGGCAGGTGCTTCAGAGGGGGAGGGGAGGCACAACTGTTTGGGGAAGGTGCTGGACACTCGTGGGCACCCCTGTGTGTACAGGCCTGCTCTATACATACCCCAGCAGACATTAACTATAAGGCAGGCACCTTAGATTAGAAAGTTACAGATGTTTTACAGGGGTTCCATTACCTTCAAGCCTCTTTCAGGTGTGCAGACCAGCACATTAATTGTTCTGTCTGCTTGATGAAATCAGCACCAAACAGCCTTTCCTCCTTGCTCTTAGGAGTTTTATCATTCCTCTTTTTCCTTTCAATGACCAGTTCAGGCCAGGTCAAACAATCTTTTCCTGAAGTCTCCAGGAGTTGTTCCTGAAGTATTCCTAGTACTAAATTCCCCCAGACCTCTGTTCCCTGCTTGGGGCAGGGGGACTGGACCATCCCATTGTCTCTAGCTAGACCTATTAGTGTTTCTAAGAAGGTGGCTGAGATGTGGTCAGAAAGCAATTGAATTAACTTCCCCACCCACTCCTGCCTGTTCTCTGCCCAGAGAGAAAAACTTTTTAAAACTCATGGTGAAAGTTGTGCTTCATTCAAGCCTCCAAAGGAAAAAAAAATGCATTTCTTCGCAGTGAGCATGTAGATTGCCTGTTGGTTTTCTGGGGGGAGAAGTAAGGTACAGAAAGAGACCATGGCTGCTAGGTGCTTGCAATTTTGCGCCTCTGGCAATGTAATAGATCATGCAGATCTACACTCAGATTGGTAGCCAAACTTATTTTTAAATACTCCATTGTCTGAGGAAACACAATTATTATGACAAAACATGCCCACATTAACTATGTCAATGACACTGCATGGCAGGTATATAAATTACTGATATTGCTCTGTCATCTTTGCATGAGGGCTCAGGAAAACTAGTTGGGTGAAGTATGGCTTCAGAATGTTCCATTCAAGGACTAATGATTTTTTAATGATATTTTGAAGCTCTGGCTGTTGAGTCAAAGTGTCAGCAAGCTGCCATTCTGTTTTCTGTGACCTCTGTGTACATATCCTTTCCCTGTTGCACCCGGCTTGTTTTCTATCATCCTGCTCCTGCGTTGGAATGCACAAGATAACTGCTGGAGGTTGTGTGGGGGAGAAGATGCTGTAATGCTTGCCTATTGCTTTTCTCATGAGTACTGCACCTGTGTTTTGTCTGATGTTCTGCCTGGTTCCCATGGACTGAGCGCGCAACCGTTTCATTAGCCCGCCAGCGGGAATGCTATTCATTGGATCTGTATCTTTTTGAATTTCCTTTATTATGCTTGACATAACTGTGTATCCCCAGTTCTAACAAAGAACGTGTTTGAGTATGTCTTCAACGCTTTGAAATAAATTTTGCTTTTCTTAAAAACGTGGATTTATTCTCGATGCTTGGGGATCCAACATATTGTTAGAACTCCCTTTCTCCTATCGTTCCGAATCTGGCATGATCATGAGCGGAACTGAGGGAAACCTACTTAACACGGAGGGGGACTCAGGATCGGTCCCACAAACCCCCGCGTCTTTGGTGTTCACGACTGCAGCCTCGGTGGAGGGTGCCGTGGGGGGAACGATTCCCCGCCTGCCTGCACATCTGTCTTGGCCGCCTCCGACCCCTTCGCACTGGGGTCCGCGGAAGACTCAACAGCAGGATGACTGGACTATGTACAACACTCAGGGCACCCGAGAGGTGTACTCCCGTCGGGGGAGCGGATTACGTGAGAGTCTGTTTGACAAGGGATTGTTCCCGGAGCCGGGGACTACCTCGGAGAAGGGGAGTTCCAAGCAAGACCTCGAGGAGTGGATGTTCGAGCCATCGGGGCCGCGAGGCCACGCAGAAGATGAGGAGGGCACCGGAGCCTTCCAAACGGAAGAGGACTATGACCCACCCCCGGACTATCGACCTCGGGACCCCATCCCGGAGGAAACTACCGGGGAACGACTAGCAGAACTGGAAGACTCGGTGAGAGACTTGTTGAGGACATTTCAGGATGTGATGGAAGCTCTGCCGGGAATGATGGACGTTAGAATGGCTAATTTCCTTGACGCACACGC
>NW_015175368.1:1078149-1086520 GCF_001447785.1 Gekko japonicus
GTGCCGGGTCTGCCGCCGCCGATGAGGCCAATGCCAGCGGGGCCACCGGTTGGTCCGGGTCTCCCTCTCAGGGGAGTTCCGGGTCAGCTGGGACCGTTGGTACGGCCTCCATGGCCCAGACCCAAAGATCTACTGGAGGCTACCTTTGACGGCAACCCAGATGAACTCGCTTTCTTCACGGTGAGAGTGCATAAATTCGTAGAAGAGAGCCGACACCTGTTCCGAAATGAAGCTGGTCTTATTGATGTCATCTCGGCAAGACTAAAAGGAGACGCCGCCACATGGTATGTTGGACTGCACAATGACCGCGGTCCGGAACTTTTGAATTTGCGAGCATTCATGTGGGCGCTGCGGGCGAGATTTGAAGATGTCAACGCGAGTCAAAGAGCTAAAGCGTTTCTCCGCACCTACCGCCAGAACAAGAAGTCGGTTCGCGAGTACACTCTGGAATTCCACAAGCAAGCAGCAAAGCTCCGAGACTACCCTGATCATATATTGGCTGAGATGTATCGATTGGGACTCAACGCAGACATCCGAGAAACGGTTCTGAAGACTGTCAATCCTGTCTCCCTGATGGCCTGGACCCAGGAAGCTGAAAATGCAGAGGATCGGCTCACCACCATCAAACTCGACTTGGCTGCTACGACCAACAGACCCGCCGCTGCCAGTGCCTCCAGACCCAAGACTCAACGCCTGTCGGAATCGGCACGAGAACTACGTATGAAGATGGGGCTCTGTCTCAAGTGCGGGGAGAAGGGGCATTTCGCTGTGGATTGTGGCAGCCGTCAGGTAAAAGACAAGCCGCCTACTCCAAGCCCGAAGACACCGCTGACGGGGAAGAAGGGGATGGCTAAACCGCGTTTCTCCAAAGCTCTGCAGGCGGCCCAAGGCCTGGAGGGAATCGAACCGTCTGCTGCCGAGTCAGAAGAGGAGGTGGTGGCTGAAACGGCGGAAAACGACAACGGCCTGTTGTGAGAGGCGCAAAACGACACGGCCATTCTAGCTCTGCGCCCAAGGTGGTGAGAGAAACCCCTTCCCTGTTTTTCGTGACTGTCTCGTTAATGAATCCGCTCCTGGGGACCCACGTTAGGGTGAGAGCGTTGATTGATTCTGGGTGTGGGAGGGATCTCATCAGCCCTAGAGTGTTATTGGCACTGGAAGCGGGGATAGTCCCCTTGAAGTCTCCCATCATTTTTACCCAAATGGATGGGGCACCCATGGAACCTTGTACACACGAGACTATGGCTTTGCGGTTGGGGGCTGGCGATCATTGGGAATCCAGATCCTTCATTGTTACCCCTAAATCGCAGTTTGACTTAGTACTGGGGAGTCCCTGGTTGTTTACCCATGACCCTTACATCTTGTGGGAAGAAGGGGTTGTCAAATTTGTGTCGGCTAAATGTGTAGATCACTGCTGGTTGGACTCGTGGGGGGACCAGCCGACCGCACAGTTCCCCTGCGGCGCTTTGCAGCCGGAAGAGTTAGCTTCTTTGCCTCGAGAGTATAGAGACTTGGCGAAAGTGTTTGGCGAAGATGAAGCTAACGAATTGCCCCCCCATCGCTCTACTGACTGTGCTATTGAACTTTTGCCTGACTGTAAATTACCTAAAGGTAAAATCTATGCGATGGGGCCGGCTGAGAAAGTTGAACTGCGGAACTTTATTGATAAAAACTTAGCCCGAGGTTTCATTCGCCCGGCTTCCTCCCCTTTCGCCGCGCCTGTACTTTTCCGAAAGAAGAAAGACGGGGGGCTTAGATTGTGCACTGATTATAGGGGTCTGAACGCTGTTTCTTTGTCCAATGCCTACCCCCTCCCGCTAATCAAGGACTTGGTAGCTGAGGCCACCAAGGGCAAAATCTTCTCGAAACTTGACCTCCGAGATGCATATTTCCGTGTGCGCATTCGGGAGGGGGATGAAAGTAAGACTGCATTTAATACCCCTTTGGGGCAGTTTGAGTACCTCGTTATGCCCTTCGGCCTTCAAGGGGCTCCGGGGGTCTTCATGAACCTAATCAATGAGGTCCTACATGAGTTCCTATTCAAAGGAGTGGTCCTTTACCTTGATGACGTGTTGCTGTACTCTCAGGACCTCCCGTCGCATATTAAATTGGTGCGCCAGGTCCTTAAGCGACTTTATGAACACCACCTGTTTGCAAAGCTGTCAAAATGTGAATTCCACAAGACATGCATTGACTTTTTGGGTTATCGCATCTCTGGGGGGAAGGTGGAAATGGACCCTGCTAAAATACAGGCTGTACTTGACTGGGAACCCCCCAGGACCCGCAAACAATTGCAAATGTTCCTCGGATTCGCCAATTTTTATAGAAATTTCATCCAGAATTTCGCTCAAATTGCCCTTCCTCTGACTGATTTGCTAAAGACCAAGGGGAAGGGGTTTGATGCTACGAAACCAGGCGCCCCGCTTAAATGGTCCCCTGCTTGCGCAGAGGCTTTTGAGAAACTTAAACTGATGTTCACCTCTGAGCCAGTGCTGGCGCGCCCTGATGAAACTAAAAAATTCATTGTCCAAACTGATGCCTCGGATGTGGCAATGGGGGCCGCTATTTTGCAAGAAGGGGAAGATGGTCGTTTACACCCCCTCGCATTTGTGTCTAAAAAGTTTTCTGACGCTGAACGAAACTGGGGGATTTGGGAGAAGGAGGCATCAGCGATCCGGCTGGCTCTCTCCACTTGGAGGCAGTGGTTGGAGGGGGCGCAACTGCCATTTGAAGTCTGGACTGACCATAAAAATCTGGAAATGCTGAAATCCCCCCGTTCTCTCAACGCTAAACAACTTCGTTGGGCGGACTTCTTTGCTAAGTTTCGATTCACTCTTCGTCATTTCCCTGGGACGGCTAATTCCCTGGCTGACGCGCTCTCACGCCTCCCACAACATGACAGTCAGCGTGAAATCATCATGGACTCTGTTTTTTCCCCCTCCCACCTGGGGGGGGCTGTGGTCACCCGTGCGCAAGCGCGCTCGATTCCGCGCTCTGATGAAACTTCGCCTTCCCTTTTCCCTGGGGGGGGGGGGGCTGGGTCCAGAAATATATGTCTGCTTTTACTGCTGATGATGATGCCTCCCTGAAAGCGTTGCCAGATTGTGTCCGTAGCCCTGAAGGTCTGATTTATTCTGGAGACAAACTGTATGTGCCTATTTCAATGAGGAGGGAGGTGATGGAGTCTGCTCACGGTTCGAAACTGGCAGGGCATTGGAGTTTTGTTAAATCTCTGCAACTCATCCGCAGACAGTTCTGGTGGCCACAGATGCGCAAAGACCTCTTGACTTTTGTTCGGTCCTGCCAAACCTGTGCCTTGACTAAACCCAGAGTGGGCAAGCCTCCTGGTCTTCTGCAGCCACTCCCTACCCCATCGAGACCGTGGGAAGTGGTGTCCATGGACTTTATTACTGACCTCCCTGCGAGCAAAGGGAACACTGTTATTTGGGTGGTTGTTGATTTATTTTCTAAGCAAGCTCATTTTGTGCCTTTTCCTTCCTTGCCTACAGCTCAGAGGTTGGCGAAATCGTTTATGTCTCACGTGGTGAAAATTCATCAATTACCTGCTAAATTAATTTCTGACAGGGGGACCCAATTTGTTTCTAAGTTTTGGAGGGAACTTCTTTCCATTTTAGGGGTGGAACAAGGGCTCAGCAGCGCGTATCATCCTGAGACTGACGGACAAACAGAACGAGTTAATCAGACCCTGGAGCAATATCTTCGTTGTTTTACTAATTATCAACAGAATGATTGGTGTGAATTGTTGCCTCTTGCTGAATATTGTTATAACAATACTGTCCATAGCTCCACGGGCATGTCTCCTTATAAAGCTGTCTCTGGTTACGACAGCCCCCCCTCCCTTTCCTGGAGGGGATGGGCCAACGTCCTGTGGGGGATGCTGATACATGGTGTATGTCCTTGCAAAATGCATGGCCTCTGCTATGCCAAACGCTTGACGCAGCCAAGGCTGCTTACAAGACCCAGGCAGACAAGGGTAGGGTGGTGGGGTTTGATCTGAAACCTGGGGATCTTGTGTATGTCTCGACCAAGAACATTAAGATGCTGCGACCTAGCAGGAAATTGGGGTGGAAGTTCATTGGTCCATTCAAAGTGCGTAAAGTCATAAATGATGTGGCGGTTGATGTTGTTTTGCCTAAGAATTTACGTGCTCTGCATTCTGTTTTTCACATGAGCCTGTTGAAGAAGGATCCTGGCCCGTCTCCCTGGAGACCAGCAGTTACTCCTCCTCCACCTGTCATTTTGGAAGGGGATGAACATTTTGAGATCGCTGATATCCTTGATTGTAAATTGAAACGTGGTAAACTCTGGTACCTTATCGAATGGGTTGATTTCGGTCCCCAGCACCGCGAATGGGTGGAAGAAGGGGATATTCGGGCCCCTTACCTGATCCGTAGTTTCCACAAGAGGTTCCTGGACAAACCGGGAGGTCTCCCGCCCAGCCCGGGAGATCTCCCGCCCGACCCGGGAGGTGTGTTGTAAGTGTATTTTAAGGGGGGCAGTATGTCAGCAAGCTGCCATTCTGTTTTCTGTGACCTCTGTGTACATATCCTTTCCCTGTTGCACCCGGCTTGTTTTCTATCATCCTGCTCCTGCGTTGGAATGCACAAGATAACTGCTGGAGGTTGTGTGGGGGAGAAGATGCTGTAATGCTTGCCTATTGCTTTTCTCATGAGTACTGCACCTGTGTTTTGTCTGATGTTCTGCCTGGTTCCCATGGACTGAGCGCGCAACCGTTTCATTAGCCCGCCAGCGGGAATGCTATTCATTGGATCTGTATCTGTTTGAATTTCCTTTATTATGCTTGACCTAACTGTGTATCCCCAGTTCTAACAAAGAACGTGTTTGAGTATGTCTTCAACGCTTTGAAATAAATTTTGCTTTTCTTAAAAACGTGGATTTATTCTCGATGCTTGGGGATCCAACACAAAGGTGATACCATCTACAGAAGACTAATGAGGTCAATGGTGAGGGTGCTACAGGGAGGTCTTAACTTTTAGAAAGTGAAAAGAGTAGAAAAGGTATGCAGTTCATTGTTGTGGCAATATACTATATTTTTTAAAAAAAGGAATCATACTATTAGCTTTAGAAGGGAAGAAACCAACATCAAGAAAAAACATGTAGCACAATTTGGCCAAAGTTCAGTATTTGTAAATTGCATTGATTTAAATTGTAAGGATAAAGACATGTTCCACTGCTAGAAAATTATTCAGCAGTGCTTATCTTTGGCTGATTCATATCCACAATCATTTTGGTTTGTGAAAATGAACAGTAGGGTTGCTAGGCCCTGGTAGAGTAGCAACCTTAATAAATGACATTGGCCTCCTTTTGAAGGAAATAAAAGTAAAGGAACCATTTTAAGTGGGATTATAGTAGTACCTAGTTGTAGGGATTTGTCACTAAAAACACAATAATTGGTACCATTGGAAAATACCTTTTGCAATAGAGATAATTAACAAAAAGCAGAATACTAATCATAACAAAGGAGCAAGCCAAGAAGAATTTCAAGCAGAGACACCACACAAAGGAACTAAAAAAATCCTCAAGAAGTTCAAAATAAAATTTACAGACTAAGAGTTTTGAAGGAGAAGCAAACACAGAAAATGACAAACTGGAAATGACAACAGCATTGGGATAAAATGGACAAGTTAGAAATAATATAATTAAATATTAATGGTCTGAATTCTCCCTCTAAATGTACAAAAAATTTCAACCAGTTAAAAAAGCGAAATGCAGTTATGTCTACAAGAAACTCACATAAAGAAGAAACATGAACATATTCTAAATAATTAAAAAATAGGTAAAGTACACCTTGCTTCCTCCTGCCAACCTAGCAGTTAAAAACAAAAAGTTGCAAGTACATAAATAGGTACCACTTCAGTGGGAAGGTAACAGCGTTTTGTGTGCCTTGGTGTTTAGTCATGCTGGCCACATGACCACGGAAATGTATTCAGACAGCGCTGGCTCTTCAGCTTTGAAACGGAGATGAGCACCGCAACCCTAGAGTCTGATTCGACTGGCTTTCAAACAAGGGAACCTTTACCTTTTACACCTTGCTTCAGCTCAAAATAAAAGGTGTGGAATTGTTATTTATATAAACAACTCACAATTAAAGGTACTAGAAGAATTAAGAGATCCAGAAGGAAGATAATCTTAAAAATTAGATTCCTGGAAGGCAAGGTGTGCATGATAGTAACAATATACTCACCAAATGATAGTAAAGCTAAATTCTTCAAAAATTTTGCTAGAATTTCAAGAGGAAGATATGATTTTTGAAGACATAACAGAGTATTAGATCCAAATAATGACAGATCAAGGAACATTAAAGGTGAGAAACTAACAATAGATATGTGTTGGATATCAAAAAGTCTGACAATAAATGTAGACAGAGTAGAGATTCAACTGAAGGTTTTTGCAGAACACAATCCCATAGATGTAGTCAGACAATGGAATAGAAAATTACGAGAAAGATGGAGACTGAATAATGCTTTTTTACAGCAAGAAGATGTAGTAAGGAAGTGCAAAAAAGACCTGGAACAATTCTTCAAAATAAATAATATGGAAGGAATGTCCTCGACTACAATTTAGGAAGCAAGTAATGCCTTTTTCAGAGGAATTTTACTAGCTGTCACCGCCAAAATGAAACAGGAAAAATCAGAACAAACTAAGAGAATAGTAAAAAACTCCTGAGGCTGGAACAAGAGCATAAGAATACTCTTAATAAAGATAAGCTAGCAGAAATCAGACAACTAAAAAAATCACTTAGATTTTTTAAAAGTGGAAGCAGTACAGAAAAAACTAAGATTCCTAAAGCAAAAGCATTTTGAACATGCAAAAAAAAATGGCAGATATTTAGCATACTGTCTCACAAAGGAGAAAGAAAAAAGAGTACCCCAGATGGGGCACAAACCCACAATCCCTGGCTTCATAATCTTTTTTACCCCTGGTAAATCTCCTGGGAAATATTGGATTCCCCCAGATGTATATAAAGCTTTTCCAGACTGGTGGTCCCTCATGTTGGCTAGATTTTTTTTTTCACAAGAAGAAGACGACATTGGATTTATACCCCACCCTTCACTACCCAAAGGAGTCTCAGTGGCTTACAAACTCCTTTCCCTTCCCCTCTCCACAACAGACACCCTGTGAGGTAGGTGGGGCCAAAGGAGCTCTGACATAAACTGCTTTTTTTCAAGAACAGCTATGCCAGAACTATGGCTTGCCCAAGGTCATCCAAGGTCATCCAGCAGGTGCAGTTGGAGGAGTGGGGAATCAAACCCAGTTCTCCCAGATTAGAGTCCGCGCACTTAACCACTACACCAAGTTAATGACACAGGCCCGATTCCTTCCAGATGGAAATTAAACATTATTGTCCCTATACATAAAAAGGAATTAAATCAGTGCCACAATAAGTTTGTTTGATATAGCAGCTAAGCTATACAGTAGAATTCTGCTGTCTAATTTAGAAGACTGGGTAGCTGAGAAGCAAATTATTCATTTTATCCAAGCAGGATTTAGGAAAGGATTAAGGACCATTGATCATTGCCAAACACTTTATCAACTGGCTTTCTTGGGTATATGTGGCCCTCTGAAGAGTCTATAAGTAGCATTTATTGACTTGGCCACCACTTTTTATTCTATTTTTTTTAACCCCCCAAGAGGGTAATTTTATTGGTTTTTTAATAGACTACATAACTACAACAGAAAATATAGGAAGGGGGACTACAACTAGGGATAAAGAAAAGATACCCACACTAACTAAAAACCCAAGAGTAGGAGATCATTTCCGTGTTAATCTACATGTTAGTCAATACGTGTTAGTATAACAATATACTTGTGAGTTATTTTTAACTACTGCTTCAATGTTAATAATTTTAATATTTTGAGAACACTTCTTGAGCTTATTTTCATAGGGCTATTTTCAGAGTCCTTCTGCCCTTACTTCTGTCTTCTTTCTCTGAAATCATACACCGTTTTGCTTGCTCCCTCACCCGCACCTGCTTCCTCCCCAGAGTCCTCCCCCGTTCCAGAGGTAGCAGAGTCACTCGATTTTGTTTCTTCATCTTTGAGTTCTGCTTCTGGCCCCAGCTCAGAAATTCCTTTGCTTTAAAGATGTTGACAATCTTCTCTCTTTTTATCGCCCAGCGATATTGTAATCCTTTTGTTTGAAGAAATGAGATTAATTCTTTATAGCGTTTCCTCTTTTGATGAATTTCAAATGGAATGTCTTTTAGAGTCTTAATATTTGTATTCCCAAATTTTCAGTGGGTTTGCTGAAGTTGCCTTTAATATAACATCTCTGGTCTGTCTTCTTGCAAACTTGACTACAATCTCCCCAGGCAGGCTATTTTTTAAA